>NC_091951.1:49850535-50130535 GCF_031021105.1 Erythrolamprus reginae
GCCTCCCGGCACCTCTTGCCATGTGGACAACTTTGATTAGCTATGGGACTGTCTCTTGCATCATGTATCCCATCGACCGGTTAGGGCCCACAGGCTCGGCCTTCTCCAGGTCCCGTCAGCCAGACATTGCTGGCTGGCGGGCCCTAGGGGAAGGGCCTTCTCTGTGGTTGCCCCTGCCCTCTGGAATCAACTCCCTCTCCCGCCCTTCCACAAGAGCTTAAAAACAAATCTATGCCAGCAGGCATGGGGTTGTTGAACTTGGTTGCTTTGTGCTAGCCCCCATTATTGTATGATTGTTGGAGATATGACAGAGTTGTATGAGGTGGGCTGTTAGTGAGATGTTTTAAGTGAAGTGTATGTATGTATTTATTTATTTATTTATTTATTTATTCATTCATTCATTCATTCATTCATTCATTCATTCATTCATTAGATTTGTATGCTGCCCCTCTCCGTAGACTCGGGGCAGCTAACAACAATAATAAAAACAGCATATGACAAATCTAATATTTAAAATAATTAAAATCCCTTATTAAAAACCAAACATACCATGCATAATTGTATAGGCCTAGGGGGAAAGGAATATCTCAGTTCCCCCATGCCTGACGACAGAGGTGGGTTTTAAGGAGGGTGGGGGCAATTCTTATCTCTGGGGGGAGTTGGTTCCAGAGGGCCGGGGCTGCCAAAGAGAAAGCTCTTCCCTTGAGTCCCGCCAAACGACACTGTTTAGTTGACGGGACCCGGAGAAGGCCCACTCTGTGGGACCAAACTAGTCGCTGGGATTCATGCGGCAGATGGAAGTGTATTCCCAGAGCAGCCGCTGTTGGAAAACTCTCTACACCTGCAGTGGCTGCTTTGGAAGTGTGCTTCCCGCTCTATGGCTCCATATGGCTGCTCGGCTCCTGGAACTCAACAGAAGGTAGCTTGCCTGACCGACCCCTTCTCTGTTTCCAGTGGCTTCCAGCTCGGTGCTCACCGTCTTCGCCCAAATCAATGTGATGAGGCCTGGGAAGTGCATGAGCAGGGGAGGGTGGTACCAGTTGTGTGGCTTGGCGCCTTCAGGCTGCTTGTGTTCTACCGCCCCCTGCAGGAGAGGAGGTTCTTGATGGTGGCACACAGAGGGAACCTCTCTCTGCCAGACTCATGGTTGTGAGCCCGGAGATTGCCCAGTGGGCACCATGTAGCAAGATATGCCGGGCAGATACGCTCTTGTAAGCAAGTTACCACACTTGCCACCTCTTGCACCCCCAAAATAATACCCCCCCGCAATAATAAGACCAAGCCCTTATTGTGGGGTGGTGTTAAAAGAAAATAAGACCCTGTCTTATTTTGGGGGAAACACGGTAAGTGTGGATGGAAATTGTGAATTCTCAACACAAAGTAGTGTTTGACTTTCAAATTTCATTTTACCCCCTTCACATAGAATATGATTACGGAGTACATTAAAAAGTAATCACACGTGGATTACATTTACTCATGAATGTAATGACTTCAGCAGACTGATTAATGTTAAGAAGTAACTGTCCTGCTTCTTGCACACCTTCCCAGGTGAGATGATAGTTGATAGCTGGCATGCACTGATTTAATTTCTTGCCATCAATGAATAACTGAACAGGTCTAAGTATGTCTCAGAGGTACACAACACTTCTTGCTTTAAGAGTTGTGCTTGGTCTTTAAAGGACGAGCCAGGGGCTGAATTGGGGAAAGCCTCGGGATCAGAATTGTCAGCTTTTCCAAGAGGAAGCTCAACCAGGTGAACGACTTTATAGAGCCTCGGCAGTACAGTGGTTTAGAGTGCACTACTGCAAGCTACTTCTGCAGATCACCTGCTGCAGGCAGATTGGCAGATCAAATCTCAGTAGGCTCTGCTTTCCATCCTTCCAAGGTCAGTAAAATGAGGATCCAGATTGTCGGGGGCAATATGCTTACTCTCTGTAAAATGCTTAGAGGGGGCTGTAAAGCACTGTGAAGCAGTATATATGTCTACCCATCCATCCACCATCTATCTATCTATCTATCTATCTATCTATCTATCTATCTATCTATCTATCTATCTATCTATTATTTACTACATCTGTCCATCCACTCTCTCTCTCTCTTTCCTTACTCCTATCTATCTATCTATCTATCTATCTATCTATCTATCTATCTATCTATCTATCTTTATTTACTATCTCTATCTGTCCGTCCACTATATCTCTCTTTCTCTCCTTACTCCTATCTATCTATCTATCTATCTATCTATCTATCTATCTATCTATCTATCTATCTATCTATCTATCTATCTATCTTTATCTATCTATCTATCTATCTATCTATCTATCTTTATCTATCTGTCCCTCCACTATCTCTCTCTATCCTTACTCCTCTCTCTCTCTCTCTCTCTCTCTCTCTCTCTCTCTCTCTCATGTCTATAGCATTCCTTAGGCAGCTTCTCTTTACCCGATCTCCCAACATCATTTCCATATACCATTATAAGAATAAAGGATAGCATGAAAATTAAACTTCTAGCAACCTAACTAAAGTTGCAATCTAATTTAAATCACTAAATTCAGTTCATTAAATACTTTTAATGCAATCACTCCCCTTGTACAGAAATAATGGACATGGGGAGGGAACAATCTGTGCTGATATAGAGGAAGATGCTTTATTAAGGCGATTGCACTAAATACAATAACAAGGAAGCAAATCTGATTGAATCCAGGATTTACCTCTAAAGGAAACAGTTTAAGATTTTGCTGCAGGAGACCCACTGAAATGAAGCTGTTGATTTATCTCTATCATTTTGCTGCCATCTGGGTTTCTGTAACCCACATCTGGTAACCCCTCCGTGAACATACACGTAGATTATAGTCAGCGTGGAAGCCGCAGGCTGAAATATTATCTGGTTATTATTTGGATGCTTATCCCAAAAGAATGGCAACATATACAATTAATAATAACTTGGCTTCAGAATATGTGTGGGGAATAAAAATCTGCTGCTGAAAAAAAATGTCAGAAGCATTAAATATTACACTACTTTTCCTCTTACACAGTTCCCAAGCAAGGAGCAAGTTCAATTCTACAAGAATTATTATTTCATCTACATGAAAGACACACACAGCCCTTTTGTCCAAAGTGACCTGGGAGAATCAGACCCTTAAAGTTCTTCATTCTCCTTCACAAAAGGGAACTCACATGAGTGTCATCCATTTTTTATGGTATCACTTATCTTGTTCTCCAGGAGTTCTTATACAACTCAGAAGCTCTAAGTCAGAGGTGCTGAATTTGAGGCTTCAGGGTAAAGTATTGCTTCCTGGAAGCCATGGAAACTGGTCTTAGAGGCCACCAAAAATTCTTAACATCACAAAAGAGAAAATTATTCACTATCCTATTGTGGAATCCTTGGTACTCTCTGAACTTGTTTGCAAGAAAAATACCATGCTCAAGGAGCACAATGGAACCAGCTCCCCCTGGAGATTAGAATTGCCCCCACCCTCCTTGCCTTTCGTAAACTTCTTAAAACCCAGCTCTGCCGCCAGGCATGGGGGAACTGAGACTTGTGGACTTCAACTCCCAGAATTCTCCAGCCAGCATAGCTGGGAAAAATAGCCGAAGTCCACAAGTCTTAAAAGTTGCCAAGTTTGAGGACCCCTGCTCTGGGCTCTCCCAGGTCACGATGATGACCCCTGCTCTGGGCTCTCCCAGGTCACGATGATGATGATGATGATGATGATGATTATGATGATGATGATGATGATGATTATTATTATTATTATTATTATTATTATTATTATTATTATTATTATTATTATTATTATTATTTCCAAGGCATCTCAAGCTTGATGAGTTTGAATTGGTACATGGTGCATAATGGTGCATAATGCTAATTTGATATTTCATGCTTCAGTTGCCGAACCCAAACAAGCAATTGAAGAGGGACCATTTTTACTAGCCAAAGATTCCAAAACATTTTCACACAGATAATTCTGGCAATATTTTTCACCCCTAGATAAGGTACAACTGGCAAACTGATCCAAGACACTCCAACACTTCTGATTGCTTTGTCCCCCCCATCTACAGTGTAGAGTCCATGATAACATTTAAGTGAAGTCCTTTCTATTTCAGGCTAAAGGAAATCTCCTGCAAACTCATTTCCATACTTCCCTCCCTATCAGCAAGTTTCCCTGCCTTTAATCCTTCAGGAAGCCTCAGATTGCAAGGCTTTCTAAAAAAGAGGGAAATTAAGTTGCCAGATACTCGGCACTTCGGAATCTTTCTCAGAAGTTCAATACTATAGGGGCAACAAAGGAAGTGAAAATAGTACAGGGTCCTTCCTACTCAATGAACTTAGTTGGTTGGAGGTTTTTTGTGTATGTGTGTGTTTGCAGCTATTTCATTACCAAATTAGATAACATCATCAGTGCTAGGTTCTACTCTCTTTTTATATACTAGTGACCCGTCATGTCAGTGTTGGTAGAACTGTTCTTAGTGATTGACCTCACCCCATTGCTAAGAGGTCTGTAAGGGGCGTGCATAAGCGCACCAACCAGACATGGGTGCCTCCCCCCCACATGGGGAAACACCACCCGGCCAGTGGAAATGGCCCAGGAAGGGCACGACTAATAGATTTTATGCTGGGTACAGCATAAGAGACAACTTCCCGGCGAAAATTTCTGGTATTTTTCCTTCTGTGTATGAGTAGAAGCAAAAATCCTGGCAAAAATAGCCGAAATCTTATGAGAGTTGGCCTGCTGCGCATGTGCAGATACCAAACCTTGCATGGGACATGCACGCATGTGTATTGGGAGTCTGCCCGCCCATGCTGGCTGCTGAGGACCATCCAGGTAGCGCGGTAAGTGGCTACCCAATACTGGCACCAACATGCCTACCTGCCCTGTCCTAATGTCCCCTTTTATTTGTATCCATTTCCTGTATTAATAACCATGTTTATATCTAATATGTGTTTGACACAAATAAATAAAATAAAAATACATAAATAGTGATATATCCATCTTCCTAACAGAGCGACTTTGAGGAATCAGATGGATAATAGGAACTGGATAAGGTATTGTGTGTTTGTTTGTTTGTTTGTTTGTTGATTGATTGATTGATTGTTAGAGTTGAAAGGGACCATTAAGGCCATCAAGTTCAACCCCCTGCCCAAGCAGTACACCAGTCAAGTGGCGGTTCAATCTTCTCTTAAAAATGTCCAGAGTGTTGGAGTTCACAATGTCCACTGGTAGGTTGTTCCACTGGTTGATCGCTCTGACCATCAGGAAGTTCCTCCTTATCTCCATGTTGAATCTCTCCTTCGTCAGCTTCCAGCCGGTGCCCAGAAGAATAAAGTGATCCCCTCCTCTCTGTGACATCCCCTCGTATACTTGTAGACTGCTATCATGTCCGCTCTGGCCCTCATTTTATCTAGGCTATCCATGCCCAGTTCCCTCAGTCTCTCTTCGTAAGTTTTGGTTTCCAATCCCTTAATCATCTTGGTTGCTCTTTTTTGCACCTTCTCCAGAGTTTCAATGTCTCTTTTGAAGTGTGGTGACCAGAACTGAATACAGTACTCAAAGTGTGGTCGGACCAGGGTGTAGTAGAGTGGTATTAAGACTTCCCTGGTCTTGGAGTGTATTCCCCTGTTGATGCAGTTTAGGATTGTGTTGGCTTTTTTAGCTGCTGCTGCACATTGTTGGCTCATGTTTAGTTGATTGTCCACCAAGACTCCGAGGTCTCTTTCGCAGTCGCTACTGCTAAGAGGGGTTTCTCCCAGGTTGTGTGTGTCCAGGGTTTTTTCTGCCTAGGTGAAGGACTTTGAAGGACTGCCTAGGTGAAGACAAGGTATTGTGTGAAATAGTTACTTCAGGCATCTGCCATTTGAATTCCATTTCTATTTGAATTTCTATGTTGCTTCTTTTTTTACTGTGGGGTAAAGTACAGTAGGTGGAAATATTTGTTGGGATTTGCTGTTACGGGGAGCCAAACCACCCTAACCAATTAGGAGAAGTGGGTCTTTGAGGAGAAGGAGGGAATCCTCCATTCAATTTCTACCCCTAAATGTCTTCTACCAACTCTCTCAAGGAGATGAATTGCAACACTCCTGTCCCATCTATCCACAACTCAGGAGTGTTTTGAAGGGCAATCAAATCTACATAAGAGAGATGCATTTCTGTCAGCCTCCCAATCTCAGCCAACACACCCGCACTGAATTTTGCTTCCAGGCAGTCTGAAAGAGCTCCAGAGAGTATCTATAAAAGGCATGGAGTGGAGAGGCAATCAATAAAGAAAGGTGTCCCAGCAAGCTCTGCCTTAAATCCTTCAGCCAGGAATTAATTGGCCCTAATTCACTCATTCGCAGTTGTACCCGAGATGTTGCTCATAAACCGAAGCCACGGTTCCTTGATTGCAGATATGTAATTAATTCCTGAAAAGGCTGCTATAAAATAACAATCCAATACAGACTCAGCAGGTGTCAGTGTTATCTGGAGAACATATCACAGTAGGAATGCAATGATTTTTTGACACTATCCTGGCTTTCCAAGCACTACTGTAGAGAGGCCGGGTAGAAAAGGAAAGAAAGGAATCTCTTCTGGAGATAATTAAGAGGTCACACAGATTGGTATAACTCTACTGATTTCAGAGATTCTGCAGAAATCCACATGGATGAGAGAACTGATCAGCGGTGAGTTGCTCCTGGTTTGGCCCGGTCCTTAGAACCGGTAGCACTTGTGAACCAGCACTAAAGGGTTTTAGAACCCTCTACTGCAGTGGTTCTCAACCTTTCTAAGGCCGCGGCCCCTTAATACAGTTCGTCTTGTTGTGGTGACCCCAACCATAAGTCTAGCGCCAATTCTCCCAACAGAGCTTGAAGCTGATTGGCAGGAAGGTCAGAGAGATGCCTCCACTGTAAATCCTACATGTTTTAGGTCTTTGAAATCATCAAAAAAATAAAAAATAAATCCCGTGGACTTGAAAAGTGCTTTGTGAGCAATTTAGAGGCAGAGTAATGGTGGCATGGAAGACCCTACATCTTCTTGAGGATAGAATTCTCAGTCTGGGTGTCCTGCAGTAATGGTTTTTAAGATCAGATAAAGGATATGTGAGCGGTGATAATGCAGAGATTATGCGTGTTTCTGTATGTGTGTGTGTGTGTGTGTGTTTGTGCATGTCTGGTGTTGTTGTTGTTTTTTTGCCAAAACACAAAGGATGGGTTGAGGGAGTCCTCCACTTAACAAGGAAGGAATTTACTTTGAAACTCGATTTAAAATTTTAAATGTTGCTCTCTTAGAAAACCTATGACCCCCAAATATCCTCAATAATTCATGCAAGGAATTACATAAGGTACAAATATAATGAACCAAAGTCTCTCTGTCTCTCTCTCTCTCTCTGTGTGTGTGTTCACAAACACACAGAGAGAGGTATAGATTACTTATATAAATACGATTCCAGAAAGAAATTAACCACAAACTTGTTTAATTTTGACATAACGGAGACAAATTAACCGACCTGGTGTCTATTCAATTTGCTGCTCTGGTGTTCATATATATGTGAATGATTCCAAAGTTCTTATACTCCATTTTACTGTTTTCAATATCCTTAAATTGGATTTATACTAGACAGTTTTCCACGTGGATGAGAGAACTGATCAGCGGTGGGTTGCTCCTGGTTTGGCCTGGCCCTTAGAACCGGTAGCACTTGTGAACCAGCAGTAAAGGGTTTTAGAACCCTCTACTGCAGTGGTTCTCAACCTTTCTAAGGCTGCGACCCCTTAATACAGTTCCTCTTGTTGTGGTGACCCCAACCATAAGTTTAGCGCCAATTCTCCCAACAGAGCTTGAAGCTGATTGGCAGGAAGGTCAGAGAGATGCCCCCACTGTAAACCCCCGATTGGTCGGATTGTAAAAATATGTTCCAAGATGCCAGAATAGAATCTTTAGTTCCTAATACCAGGGGAAATTTGTCTTTTCCCAGGGTCTCAGGCTACCCCCATGAAATAGTCATTCGACCCTCAAAGGGGTCCCGATCTCCAGGTTGAGAACCACTGCTCTACTGGAAGAAACCATTCATTCACTATTCGAAGAAACTGTAATGGTAAATATTAACTGAAGAGTTTGATATAAACAAGCTTTTTCCAGTATGAATACGGATAGTATGATATTATTTATATGGTCTACTTTAGGAAGAACACAATTTATATTCCGCCTTTTCAGGTGACTGGCTGTTGTGGCCCATCTCCCAGTGAAGTTGGTGGCAGACTCAGATGATGAGAAGGTTGGGGAGGAACATGGGCTAGTTCTGGAGTCTGGGGAAGGTTCTGATGGATGCACACAAAAAATAGTTTGTCGCAAAAGCGACTGCCTGCAAAGGCTCCTGGATTCGGACTGAAAGGCGAAAGCGGAAGGAAGCAGTATGTTCGGTCCCATATTTGGGTAGATCAGGCTGCCCTGATAGACCAACTTCACTGGAAAAAAACACTCGACTATCTTCTTATAGTAATCATTTTCTATAACTGCCATAACTGCCTCTATCAGGATCAAAGAAATCTTGGACATAGTATTGTTCAAGAAGTAAAACTTGTAAGTAAAACTCGTAAGTAAAACTTATCAGGAAAGATAAGTATGAAAGGGGCATGCATTGTGCTTACTATCCCTGTCCTACTGTCCTATTGTCTTTTTTATCATTACTTTCTATGTTATGTTTATATAAACTGCTATCCTATGCTTGATTGACAAATAAATAAATAAATAAAATTGAAATATTTAAATATGTTAAAGGGTTAAATAAGGTTCACGTGGGAAGTGTTTTTAATAGGAAAGTGAACACAAAACAAGGGGGCACAGTCTGAGATTAGTTGGGGGAAAGATCAGAAGCAATGTGAGAAAATATTTTACTGAAAGAGTAGTAGATGCTTGGAACAAACTTCCAGCAGACGTGGTTGGTAAATCCACAGTAACTGAATTTAAACATGCCTGGGATAAACATATATCCATCCTAAGATAAAATACAGGAAATAGTATAAGGGCAGACTAGATGGACCATGCGGTCTTTTTCTGACGTCAATCTTCTATGTTTCTATGTATGATGTAGATCTCTCTTGAACCAACTTTCATTTTTCCATCCATTTCTTACCCAACTTTGATTGGTGTCACATCTCATGGACAGGGTTGTTTTTGCAACAGAAATATTTTTCAACACAGAAAAAAATGCTTCCCAAATACTCTGCAGGGATGGTTTTTTAGGTTGGCAGCCAAAACAGGCACAGTATAACAGGCTGTGATGCTATATCAGACAGCCTCTCGTATTCAGAAGCACCTGTTTATCAACAGAGCTACTCTGTGAATTCTGCAATAAAGAAATAATTTCTAACAGAAATAGAATGGGTGCGGAACATATCCATCCTGAGGGCGTTTTAACTTGAGCAAATGCAAGATTGCCCATATTTCAAGACCATCTATTGCCGCATTGATTTGAGACAGACGTAGAAGCAGTTGTGCTCAGATGAATTTCACCTGTCATAAAAACACAGCTTTCTTTTTTTGAAATCAACTCCCTAACAATCTTGAATGTAGGTTGGGCAAGAGGAGGTGTTTTTTGTCATACACGGATAAAAGTAGAAGAGGCTTTTACGAGAATTATTGTTTGTGGGAAGAGCTAGAATCTTTTCAAAGATTTACTGAATGATTTATTTTATTTATTTATTTTGTCCAATACATAATACACATTGAAGAGAAAGATATGTAATAATGTAAGTAATGAAAGAATAGAAGAAAAGATATAAAAGTATAAGTGAACATATTTGAAAGGAAGAAAAGATAAATGAGCTAAGGAGAGACAATTGGACAGGGGACGGAAGGCACACTGGTGCACTTATGCATGCCCCTTACTGACCTCTAAGGAACCTGGAGAGGTCAATCATGGATAGTCTAAGGGAAAAATGTTGGGGGTTACGAGTTGACACTACTGAGTCAGGTAATGAGTTCCACACTTCGACAACTTGGTTGCTGAAGTCATATTTTTTACAGTCAAGTTTGGAGCGGTTAATATTAAGTTTGAATCTGTTGCGTGCTCTTGTGTTGTTGTGATTGAAGCTGAAGTAGTCATTGACAGGTAGAACGTTGCAGCATATGATCTTGTGGGCAATACTTAGATCGTGTTTTAGGCAACGTAGTTCTAAGCTTTCTAGACCTAGGATTGATAGTCTGCTTTCGTAGGGTATTCTGTTTTGAGTGGAGGAGTGAAGGGCTCTTCTGGTGAAGTATCTTTGGACATTTTTAAGGGTGTTGATGTCTGAGATGTGGTATGGGTTCCAGACAGATGAACTGTATTCAAGGATGGGTCTGGCAAAAGTTTTGTAGGCTCTGGTGAGTAGCGTGAGATTGTCAGAGCAGAAGCTACGTAGGATCTGGTTAACAACTCTAGAAGCCTTTTTGGCGATATTGTTGCAGTGGGCTTTGGCACTTAGATCATTTGATATTAGTATTCCAAGGTCTTTTACTGAGTGGGGGTTGGCTGTGAGATTTTATTTATTCAGATTTGGCATACTTCTCCACAGTAATAAATAATATGCATTTCTATATTTATTCAATTGAGTAAAGATGAGGATTCTGGGAATCTCAGTTCAGCAGAAGGAAGGAGAAAAGGAGAGAGGGGAAGAGGGAGTGAGTTAGGGAGGATGGGAGGACAGAGGTGGGTTCCTCCTGGTTCAGACAGGTTCTATAAACCGGTTAGTAACTTGGCAGTATGGGTCGCTGGAACTGACCCATGCACAGCTTTATTTTTAAAGTACCATGCGAACCGGCACATACAAAAGCAACCAAGATGATAAGGGGACTGGAAACTAAAACATACAAAGAGGGATTGCAGGAACTGGGTATTGCTTGTCTAGCAAGGAGAAGGACCAGGAGAGATATGATGGCAGTGTTCCAGTACCTGAGAGGCTGCTACAGAGAGGAGGGGATCAGACTGTTTTCTAAAGAACCAGAAGGCCAGACAAGGAGCAATGGATGGAAGCTGACCAAAGAGAGATTCAACCTGGAAATAAGGAGGAACTTTCTGATGGTGAAAGCGATCAGCCAGTGGAACAGCTTTTCTACAGCAGTTGTGAGAGCTCCAACACTTGAGACTGTCAAAGGGAGATTGGACTGCCATTTGTCCGAAATGGTACTGGAACTCCCACTAGTGGGTTGGACTAGATGACCTATAAGGTACCTTCCAACTCTAAATAATAATAATAATAATAATTATTATTATTATTATTATTATTATTATTATTATTATTGTTGTTGTTGTGATCGTGGAGAAAAAGAAAGTATGGATCATCGACATCGCAATCCCAAGGGACAGCAGAATTGAGGAGAAGCAGCTAGAGAAATTAGTGAAATACGAGGATCTAAAAATCAAGCTGCAACGACTCTGGCATAAGCCAGTGAAAGTGGTCCCAGTGGTACTTGGCACGCTGGGCGCAGTACCAAAGGATCTCAGCGGACATTTGAAAACCCTCGGAATTGACAAAATCTCCATCTGTCAATTGCAAAAGGCCGCTTTACTGGGATCGGCAAACATAATTCGCCACTACATCACGCAGTCCTAGGTGCTTGGGAAGCGCCCGACTGATGATGAAATACGAAATACATCATAGTGATCTCGTTTGCTGTGTTGTACTGACATAATAATAATAATAATAATAATAATAATAATAATAATAATAATAATAATAATAATAGAAGTAATAATAATAATAATAATAATAATAATAATAATAATAATAATAATAAATACAACACAGCAAACAAGATCACTATGCTGGATTTCGTATTTTATCACCAGTCGGGCGCTTCCCAAGCACCTAAGACTTATAATAATAATGATAATAATAGTAATAAACTGGAACATACCTCGGAGGGAGGGAGGGAGGGAGGGAGGAAGCTATAAGAAAAAAAAATTCAGATTGCCAATAGCAAGACAAGGCACTCAACACATACTGTAAATGGGATGGGTGGAGCAATTTATTTTCTTTTTCTACAGCATAGGGATAAGGATTGGTGATAGCTCAGAACAATGGGCACAGGGCGCTGACTGAATGATAGCCTTTCTACTTCCTGCATGTTTTCAGGTCTTTGAAATCATTCCCCCCCCCCCCAAAAAAAAAAAAATCCTGTGGACTTGAAAAGTGCTTTGTGAGCAATTTAGAGGCAGAGTAATGGTGGCATGGAAGACCCTACATCTTCTTGAGGATAGAATTCTCAGTGTGGGTGTCCTGCAGTAATGGCTTTTCAGATCAGATAAAGGATATGTGAGCGGTGATAATGCAGAGATTATGCATGTTTCTGCATGTGTGTGTGTGTGTGTGTGTGTGTGTGTGTGTTTGTGTGGTGTTGTTGTTTTTTTGCCAAAACACAAAGGATGGGTTGAGGGAGTCCTCCACTTAGCAAGGAAGGAATTTACTTTGAAACTCGATTTAAAATTTTAAATGTTACTCTCTTTGAAAACTTATGACCCCAAAATGTCCTCAATACAAGGAATGACATAAGGTACAAATATAATGAACCAAAGTCTCTCTGTCTCTCTGTCTCTGTCTCTCTCTCTCTCTCTCTCTCTGTGTGTGTTCATAAACACACAGAGAGAGGTATAGATTACTTATATAAATACGATTCTAGAAAGAAATTAACCACAAACTTGTTTAATTCTGACATAACGGAGACAAATTAACTGACTTGGTGTCTATTCAATTTGCTGCTCTGGTGTTCATATATATATATGAATGATTCCAAAGTTCTTATAGTCCATTTTACTGTTTTCATTATCCCTAAATTGGATACATACTAGACAGTTTTTCAGAAAAAAATCTAACAATTCGGGCTATGCTATGGCAATCTGTATGATCAATATAGAAGTATTGAAATTGATGTATGTACTGTATATTGACCTGAGCCGCTGTTAAGAAGCATTGATTTGCGCATAGTTATTTGATTATCTGACTGCAGAGTAAGGGAATGGCGCAAGGCTGGGAACATGAGCAGCAAAGCTAGATGAGATCTGGACGGAACATGAACATCACTCGATGTTTATCGAGTTTATCAAGGATGATAAACCTACAAATGCTTAGATGGATACCAACAAAGCAAATTTCAGGATACTGCTATAAGAAAGAATGAGATAAATTATTAAAAAGACAATATTTTCTTAAGGCCTTAGAACAGTGATGATGAACCTTTTCTTCCCTCGGGTGCCGAAAGAGCGTGTGGGCATGCTATCACACATGCATGAGTGCCCACACCCATAATTCAATGCCTGGGAAGGGCGAAAACAGCTTCTTCCACCCTCTGGGGGCCTTCTGGGGGCCAGAAATTGCCTGTTTCCCAACTTCTGGTGAGCCCAGTAGGCTCGTATTTCACCCTCCCCAGGTTCCAAAGGCTTCCGTAGAGCTCGGGGAGGGTAAAAATGCCCTCCCCCATCCCCCTGTAGGCTCACTGGAAGCCAAAAACATCCTCCCAGAGCCTCTATGTGAACCAAAAATCAGCTGGCTGGCACACACATGCACAATGGAGCTGAGCTAGGGCAAAAGCCTGCGTGCCAGCAGATATGGCTCCGTGTGCCCCCTGTGGCACACGTGCCATAGGTTCACCATCACTGCCTTAAAACGACCAGATGTTTCTCCTGAGTGAGCCCCCTTGAACCAAATGAGTCTTCTGTCCATTGGAGCTTTTCCCATGAGTGCTCTCCATGGAAGTGTGCAACTGGGAATCAGATTTGGCACGATATTGACAAAGTCAAACCCTTTTAATTGATTCCAGCCTCTAAATTCTTTCTTATTTAAAGCAGAGAGAGAGAGAGATCCTTAGGTTGTAAGCAGTGCCTAGCCAATTGCAGGAGACTAGGCCACTCTTAAATCAACATGACTTACTTCTGCCTCTATCAATCAAATAAAGCTGTTTAGATTCCTAGCAAGTGTTGAATAAAGCTGTGTTTATACTAGATGGTCATTTAGATTTTTTTTATTTTTTAAAGTCTCCTGTACCAAATTGTCCCTGTGCTGATGACAAATATTTCATCTTGTAACTTTGATCCGTCTACTCAATATTTTGTTTTTAAAGGATCTCTTTTTGTTGATTACCTCCCCTGGCCCTTCATCTCACCTCACTATTGCATGCCTGGGAGCATTGAAAATGGATCAATCAAGATCCCACAAGCCTATCATCCCAGAAGAAACATGTTTCTGAGGCCCAACCTTTAAAACACTTTATTACTGTACTCAGAAATATTGTACCAAACTGGAAACATATCCATGAAATACATTTATTTGCTTATCTTGCCTCTGTTTCTGGGTTGGTTGCATAAAACTCTGACTTTAAACATAAATATTAAAAAAAACTATTTGTGCGATTTCTTCAAACATTACAGCACTATACGCAACATGGATGCAAACATTTCACTGGTCTTCTTTCAGGCATAACTAATAGCCCCAGTCATTTTGATTTAAATTTCTTCCTTCCGTCCCCTGTCCTATTGCTCTCCTATATCTCCTATACCTTTCTTCTATTCCTATATCTCTTCTGCTATTCTTTCATTGATATGTTCTATTACTATATCTTCTCTTCTATTCTTTCTTAGATATATTTTACTATGAGTATCTCCTCTATAACCTTCTTCATGTATTTTACTGTGTGTGTGTGTGTGTGTATATATATATCTATATCTATATATCTATATATATCTATATATCTATATATCTATATCTATCTATCTATATCTATCTATCTATCCATTTTACAACAGCACGAAGCTTGGAACTTCAGCTATCTATCTATCTATCTATCTATCTATCTATCTATCTATCTATCTATCTATCTATCTATATATATATATATATATATATATTTGTTTTCGTAATTTTCACGGGTATATGTATGTAGATTGTTCTTAGTTCGGGTTTTGCCCTGTGTAATATTTTGCATGTCTATGCGACGTTTCGGTGAAATCACATTCACCATCATCAGGCTGAAGTTCCAAGCTTCGTGCTGTTGTAAAATGGAATGTTTGCAACTGTCATTTCTTCCTAGTGTATAGTGTGGGGGTGGAGATTTGGTTTGAATGTAGCAAATAGATTGGGTGATTATGTTTTAGTGATCTGATTGGTTGGTGTAATCATAATTATTAGAAGGATTGACATGGTGATTTTTATGAAGTGGTTTTGGTTTTTTTTTGTTTAAGGCTGGTTTCCAAATTTCAAAATTCCAAAATCATAATTATTAGAAGGATTGACATGGTGATTTTTATGAAGTGTTTTTTTTTGTTTAAGGCTGGTTTCCAAATTTCTGGTAGGCGGGACGTGTCATCTCTTTTATTTATGCAAAGGGGTCTCCTCTCAATTTCTATGGCTTCCAGAGCAATTCTTCTATATAAATTCTCTGTTTTGTGAAGTAATTTAGTTTTTTCAAAGTCAATTTCGTGCCCTGTTTTTTTAATGTGCTGGACAAGGGAGGAAGTCTTTTCTTCTTTTTTAACTGCATTCACATGTTCTGCAATGCGTTGGCTCACTCTTCGGTTGGTTTGTCCAATGTATGTGGCTGCACATGTTTTGCAAGGGATTTCATAGATTCCTTGGTATTCCAATTGGATTTTATCTTTGGGGCTCCTTAGGATATTAGATATTTTTTGGTTAGTGCAAATGAAGTTTTGATGTTATGTTTGTGCAGAATTTTACTAATTTTGTCTGTGGTGCCCTTGATGTAAGGGAGGATGGTGGTACCATTGTCCTGTTCTTGATCTTGTTTTTTGGGGAGTGTCTCTTTTTTGATTAGGTTTGTGATTGTTTTCCCTTCGAATCCATTAGAAATTAATACATCTTTGAGTTTGTTCAATTCAGTTTTTAAGTGCTCATGGTCAGCTAAGCGTTTGGTTCTGGTGATGAGAGTTTTGGCCACTGAGGTGATTTGTGCGGGGTGGTGGTGTGAGTGTGCATTTAGATAACGGTTGGTATGGGATTTCTTTTGGTAGATAGTGTGTCCTAGGCTGCCATTGGGTTTTTTATAGACCAGTACATCTAGAAAGGGAAGTTGATCATTTATTTCTGTTTCCATAGTAAACTGTATTTTGGGGTGTAGGCTGTTGAGATGTGTGAGGAAATTGTCTAGTTTTTTCTTACCATGTGGCCAAATTACAAAGGTATCATCAACATATCTCAGCCAAAGTTTAGGTTTGTATTTGGATTGCTCTAATGCATTATTTTCGAAATATTCCATATAGAGGTTGGCGATGACAGGTGAGAGGGGTGATCCCATGGGGGCTCCCTCTATCTGTTTATATCTTTGTTCGTTATAGATGAAGTATGTATTGTGTATTGTGTATTGGACTGACTAACTAACTAACTAACTAACTAACTAACTAACTGAATGAATGAATGAATGAACGGAAAAATGAATGAATGAATGAATGAATGAATGAATGAATGAATGAATGAATGAATAAATAAATAAATAAATAAATAAATATGTGGTCCCATTAATAGCTTGGTAAAAAAGCAAGGTGCAACCTTAGCCAAACCCACAAAAATATTGTCTGTCTGATTCAGTCCTATCACAGTGGGTGCTGCTGGTATTGAGGTTGTACCTCTGTTCCTGTGACCTCCTGTATCTCTTCCACAGCTTGCAACATGAGGCCAGTGTACAATGAGGCTTGATGTAATCACACTTTCATTAGGTTGCAAAAGAGCTTTCGGCCCCTATATAAATAAGTGTGAGATAGAATGCCAGTTTGGTATTGTGGTTAAGAAGGTGGCTAGGACACTGGGAGTTCTAATCCTGCTCTAGTCATGAAAGCCAGCTGGGACCGCCTTCTGCCGCACGAATGCCAGTGACCAGTTAGGTCCCACAGAGTTGGCCTTCTCCGGGTCCCTTCGACTAAACAATGTCGTTTGGCGGGACCCAGGGGAAGAGCCTTCTCTGTGGCGGCCCCGGCCCTCTGGAACCAACTCCCCCCAGAGATTAGAATTGCCCCCACCCTCCTCGCCTTTCGTAAGCTCCTTAAAACCCACCTCTGCCATCAGGCATGGGGGAACTGAGATATTCTTTCCCCCTAGGCCTCTACAATTTATGCATGATATGTTTGTATGTATGTTTGGTTTTATAAATAAGGGTTTTTTAGTTGTTTTAGTATTTAGTATTTAGCGGAGAGGGGCGGCATACAAATCCAATAAATGAATGAATGAATGAATGAATAAACAAACAAACAAACAAACAAACAAACAAACAAACAAACTTTTATCACCAGAAGACTTTGAGTTCCAGTGTCGCTCTAGTCATGAAAGCTAGCTGAGTGACTTTGAGCCAGTTACTGTCTCTCAGTGCAACAAAGTTGTTGTTGTGGGGAAAATAGAAGGAATGAAGAAGGAATGTTCTAAATGTTTGCCACCTTAAGTTACTTATAAAGTAATGAAGGGGATAATCAAATAAACAAATAATAGCCTCTCCATAGTGCTTATTGGGTAGGGGAAAGAGAGAGAGAAAGAGACAGAGACACACACAGAGAGAGAGAGACAGAGACAGAGATATGCAGACAGATAGCAGGAAGATGGAAGGGGAGAGAAAGAGAAACTGATGAATTATTATTATTAGAATCAGTTCTCATCTAACTTGGATAACACCTCAGGAAATATGGCCGGCAATTGATAGAGTTGAACATAATGTGTCCATCTCCAACAGTGGGACCTCTGACTCATTTTTATCTACCAAAGAAATCAATTCCCTATGTAGTGTAAGGAACAACAATTAAAACTCAAGGAGTGCTTCAAAAGCAGTCTGGAAAACAGCATGGCTAACAGTTCAGAGCGAGAAAGATGAAGCTGGGTTGGCTTTGAAGCTGGAAGTTGAGGGAGGCTGCATGGGGCCTCGTGAGGGAATTCATCTTGTACTCTATGGAGAGCAATGCTAACAAGGAAGTAATTAACTCCCTCATCACTGGAAGTCCTATGTTCAATCATAGCTCTTTCAAAGGTGAAGGGATGGGATGCTGCGAAAGAGATAACTATCAAGAATGGGAGGAATGTCAGAGTAGAAGATATTTAAATCAGGCAAACTATCTTGGAATAAAAGCACAAGACAAGAAATAGAACCTTCTTGTGACAAGATAGCAGTGTTCCAATATCTAAAATATGCTTGTATAACAATCAGGAAGAGGGAGATAGTGATCCCGCTGGTGAGACCACATTGGAAATACTGTGTTCAGTTCTGGAGAGCTCACCCACAAAAAGATATTGATAAAATTGAATGGGTCAAAAGTCGGGCTACAAAAATGGTGGAAGGTCTTAAGCATAAAACTTATCAGGAAAGACTTAATGAACTCAATCTGTATAGTCTGGAGGACAGAAGGGAAAGGAGGGATATGATCTAAACATTTAAATAAAGGGTTAAATAATGTTCATTAGGGAAATGTTTTTAATAGGAAAGTGAACATAAGAACAAAGGGGCATAATCTGAGGTTAGTTGGGGGAAAGATCAAAAGAGTAGTAGATGCTTGGAACAAACTTCAAAGTTTGTAGGTAGAGGTACCACTGTAATTATAAGCCACTTATCGCAAGTAAAAGATATCCTTTTTTCAAAATAGGGCAGGAACAGTCTTTTATTCATGTGGATAAAACAAAAACCAAATGTAATTAGTCCTAACTAAATTGTTCTTTAAAGCCCATGTCAAACTGTACTCTTCATTCCCATTCTTTAGTCTGATATATACTGTACTGAGAATAGGAAATTGCACTGTTAATTTGAATTTCAGTGATAAACCAAGAACATGACCTCTCCCCATCCATAATTTTGGGTTCTAAGGCTGGCCTACTTGGAAGGGCTGAAAGCTAGAAACTATTATTTATTTGAACTCCTCCCCACTCATCTGCAGCACCCTAAAAGTATGTCAGTGATAATTTGCAGAAAGTAGCTGATTTTTTAAAATGTGATATATTTCATTTCTTTGAATTCTAAAATAATGGTGGGAACAAAAACCAGAAGCCTCTGGAAGGCAAAATACTTTGACTATTATTCAGACAGAATAGGCCTAAAGTTAAGGAACACAGCCATTTTGGCTTTGAAAAATTAATAGCATGATTTTACACATTTTAGTATTTAGAGCAGTGTTTTTCAACCTTGGCAACTTCAAGATATGTGGATTTCAGCTCCAAGCATTTGGCTGGAGAATTGTGGGAGTTGAAGTCTACATATTTTTAGATTGCCAGGATTAAAAACCATTGATTTAGAAGATTAACAATGGGGAAGCAACTACCTCCTACCCCTTTCTTAATCCAAAATATCATGATCTCAAAATCAAAGTTGAAACATGAGAAAATATTATTTTACTGAAAGAGTAGTAGATCCTTGGAACAAACTTCCAGCAGACGTGGTAGATAAATCCACAGTAACTGAATTTAAACATGCCTGGGATAAACATATATCCATCCTAAGATAAAATACAGAAAATAGTATAAGGGCAGACTAGATGGACCATGGGGTCTTTTTCTGCCGTCAGACTTCTATGTTTCTATGTTTCTATGAAAGATTCCAGCATATGACCACCAGCCATGGTGGTCCAAATGGTTATTGCACACAGGGTGTCATACCAAAAGTTCTTGGATGGCACTTACAAAATATGCACATTGAGAAAATGTCCATCTGTCAATTTCAAAAGGGCACACTGTTTGGATCTGCACATAATATCATGTCCATACATTACAACATCCTAGTTTCTTGGGAAGAAGTTGATGAGTATGAAAGTCCACACAAGCTAAAGAACTGGCAAATGTGATTTCTCATTGTTATGATTAGATAACAATAATGAAAATGTAGTAACAATAGTAATAGGTGCCTTGGGTGCAATCCCAAAACAACTGCAGCACCAACTGAAACACCATTGGCATTGAAAAAAATCACTATCAGTCAAGAGCCGGGGTGGCACAGCAGGTAGAGTGCTATACTGCAGGCCACTGAACCTGACTATAGATCTGTAGGTCAGCGGCTCAAATCTCATCACTGGCTCAAGGTTGACTCAGCTTTCTATCGTTCCGAGGTGGGTAAAATGAAGATCTGGATTGTGGGGGCAATATGCTGGCTCTGTTAAAAAGTGCTATTGCTAACATGTTGTAAAAATCAAATCAAATCAATCAATCAATCAATTGTAAAAGGCAGCTTTACTAATCTAATCTAACCACTAGCATCCTGTAATGATAGCTCTGTCAAAATCAAACATGAATATCTGCCTATGCCAGGTCCTTGAGAAGGTAGATAAAAATGCCAAAATCTAGTCTGAACATCTGGCTGATTGTACGATGGACTTTAAAGGAACAGCTTATATCCTGTGACAATATGTTAAGGAATGTGTAGATTGACCCTTGAGTTATCAAGGACATGCTCAGAGGAAAACGTGGGATTCCAGCAGATATCCAGGAGATATGGTAACTATTCTGTCATCCAAAAATAGATACATTAAAGTTCAATTAGTGTTTACTTTAGAAATAGCACAGTCAAGTTAAACAGTCCGGTCATACACATTCAAATCAGTCAATATCTATCAATACAATAATAATATTACAAGTCTGTCTTTGTCTTACATATCAGATATACATTACAGCTTACAAAGTCATCAAACTATCATCCAATACACATATCTTACTACATCAGTCACAGTGAATCAGCAGAAAGAACAGAGAGAGCAGCAGACAGAATCATGCTTTCTGGTTCCCTCTTATGGCAATTTGCAACACTACCTCTTAAAGCTATAGTACTTCAATACATACAGGGATTCATTGTTAGCTTATTTATATATTGCAAGTCCAACTGTTTTGTACAAAGTACTAACAAATACCATCAAATAAATATCTGCCTATTGTAGCTCTTTGGAATGGACTCAATAAATTGATACAAATGTCAAACCCAGTTGAAGCATCTGGCTGACAATGTAACTAATCATCATCATCATCATCGTGATCATTGCTACATTCTTTTCAAATATCTCTTCTTTATTAGACTTGATTTCTAATAGCAAATTATTATTTTTTTGTTTTAAGTCTTCATATGTTTGCAACAGGTAAGCACCTTTTATAATTATAATGGCTTCTCCTGTAATACTGGCAGCTGCATCACATAGATATTCAGGTAGGATCTTCCCACAGTAACACCCAGATTTTCACTGAAGCTTCTTCATATGTAGGCCCTGAATTAGATATCATCATGTCACAAGATGAAATTCCTTGCTTAGTCTGCAACTGACTATCCCCAGAGAAAAAAACCAAGTTGCCCCTGAATCTTGAAAACATACTGGGTTATTTCTCCAAGCTTCATAAGTCTAATAAAGACAATCCTCGACTTACAACAGTTCATTTAGTGACCGTTCCAAGTTACAATGGCAATGAAAAAGTGACTTGTGAACATTTTTCACAGTTACAATCTTTGTAGCATCCCCATGACCATGTGATAAAAATTCAGATGCTTGGCAACTGGTTGATACTTACGACCATTGCTGTGTCCCAAAGTCATGTGATCACATTTTGCGACCTTCTGACAAACAAAGTCAATGGGGAAGCCAGGCTCACATAACTGCTGGGTACTAACTGAAGATTTACTTAACAACCATGACAAGAAAAGTTGTAAAATGGAGCAAAACTCACTCAAAAATATTATCACTTAAGAACAGAAATTTGGGGCTCAAGTTTGATTTTAAGATGGGGAGTATGTGTATGATGGAGACGTAAGCATGAAAAATAAGTGAAGGGAGGGGGGGAAATGGATCCAGTCACATACAACATTCACGAAGGGATGAAATGGTAGCAAAACTCTCAAAAATTTGTTGATCTGGAAAAAAAAAAGGAAAGGAAAGGAAAAAGGGAATGGAAATTCCAGGAAAGGAAAGGAAAAAGGGAAAGGAAGCTGAAAAGGGAAAAGAAAATCCAGGAAAGGAAAAAATCCAGGAAAGGGGAAGGAAATGAAATGAAAGCAAAAAGGGGGGAAAGGAAAAAGAAAGGAAAGGAAAGGAGAGGAAAGGAAAGGAGAGGAAAGGAAAATCCAGGAAAGGAGAGGAATTGAAAGGAAAGGAGAGGAAAGGAAAGGAAAGGAGAGGAAAGGAAAATCCAGGAAAGGAGAGGAAAGGAAAGGAGAAGAAAGGAGAGGAAAGGAGAGGAGAGGAAAGGAGAGGAAAGGAGAGGAGAGGAAAGGAAAGGAAAGGAGAGGTAAGGAAAGGAAAGGAGAGGAAAGGAAAGGAAAGGAAAGGAGAGGAAAGGAAAATCCAGGAAAGGAAAGGAGAGGAATTGAAAGGAAAGGAGAGGAAAGGAAAGGAGAGGAAAGGAAAATCCAGGAAAGGAAAGGAGAGGAATTGAAAGGAAAGGAGAGGAGAGGAGAGGTAAGGAAAGGAGAGGAGAGGAAAGGAAAGAAAGGAGAGGAAAGGATTCATGCATAACCTTAGAGAAGCAAACTTAGCATCTCACAATAGCCCACAATAGCCCACAATGTATACTTCATGTGTTTAATATATGGGAACCTGGCTTGTTTAACAAACTATGGCTTGAAATATATATTATATATTATTATAAAGGCATTCATTTCTTTTCATTTATTGCAATCCTGTTATAAATTTTCTATAGAAACATTTCCAACAAACACAAAGCAAATATTTTCAGTGCTTGGATTCGCCATCCTAGGAAGCTGCCGAGCTCCAATGGATTAGGACATATTGGTGTTCTGCTTTGAAGCTAATGACTTTGGCTCCCATCGCCTGATTTCAGGACACAGCTTGAGGGCCAGTCAATTATCTCACGTTTGTGTAAGGATGGCAGGCTTGTAAAAATTGGACACCAGTGGTTCCCAGGTGAACTTTGCGTGCCAAATGCTGGAAGTGAAAAGACAGACCTGCCTGTGCTAAAAGAGAAAATTTGCCCAGCAAGAAGCCATAAAAGAGATAACAGAATTGACTCTATATTTGGACTCTTACAGCTCTGTAGGCAATTTTGCACCACTCAAATGCTGGTTGACAGTAAAACAGTTTCTGTGTGTGAAGACACCTAAACTGAAGTCACAGGAAGAAACCAAAGCTCAGTTTTCCTCTCTGTAGGAGACAAGAAGAGATAAAGTAGCGTGTTTATATGTGTGTGATTTTGTGTGCCGCAAAGCCTATAGGTGGCTAGAATAATAGAACGTGTGTGAGAACACAATGATTCTCAGACATTATCTGGTTACACTGCCCATTATTCCTAGTTATTTAATATAGGCTGTCATAATAAGCTCAGTATAAATGATACAGTTTATTATGGTGGTAGATGCCACCTGTAAAATATTTTTAGCTGGCTTTCCTTGAATGCAGTCGATTTTGTCATCTGCCAATTATTGGTCCATAATTTTTCCCATTTTTCTAGTACAATTGTGTAACCAAAATTCATCCCCCTGCTTATCATATTTTCTTTTACAATTTCCACTTCTGTTTCATAGCGAATCAAGAATTTATATATTTTGCCCATTCATTTTTCATCATATTTTAAGAGTGTCCTGTCCAAATCACCCCTCCCCACCTGGAAACCATATTCCCTTTTATCTCTCAAAAATGTTCCCAAAAACTTCCCCATTATGTTGGAAGTGTAAAAAAGAAAGAGGCACATTCTATCATCAACGGTGGACATGTGTACAAGCAAAAAAATATTGAAATAAAATAACAGATTGGCTAAAAGAAATAACAAAGGAAGAATTTGAAAAAAACACCCAGAATTATATTTATTGGGTATTTTTAATAAAAAAATGAAAAAAAGAAGTAAGATATTTAGCTATACACATATTAACAGTTGCTAGGATAGCGTATGCTCAGAAATGGAAAATAGACGAAACACCAGAAGAAAATATAGTAATTAAAAAAATATTGGACTGTGCGGAGATGGACAGGATGTCCAAAGAATTAGAGGGAAAAGAAGATTCAGATTATTATAAAATATGGGGAAAGTTCTACGATTGGCTAAAGGAAAGAACAATGGAGAAATAATTAAAATTCAAGCAAAGCAACACATCAAATAAAAGAATTAATACTAAGTGAAAAAGGAAAATTCTCTGATCGAACATTCAAAAAAAGAAGTGGGGAAGCTTTCGTTTCCCAAATGTTGTATATACAATGTTTTGTTTATGTCTTTCTTTTCTGTTATATTTTAAAAAATAAATAAATAAATAAAAAAGAAATGATACAGTTTATTAATTATCTTCCAAAACCACTTAGTAAGTAGACATAGTTAGACATTTCAAGGCAAGGAAGCCTTCAACGTAACAGAAGCAATGAAGGGAAGTCAAAGCAGAATTGACATAATTGCTTTTTAAAAATATTACTGAAACAACTGTTGATGTTAAAATGCTTTAAAAAATAAGTGCTGACTGCTTAAGGGTACTTCTCCTACTTAAAAGCAGGAGAGTAAGAATATTGGTTCTTTTAAATTTTGGAGTTGGAGAAGGCTCCTGAGAATATTGCAGACAGACAGGAAAATAAACCAATGGATCTCCCAAAGGTGGCTGAGAGAGTTGTCCCAAAGGTGTGTTTCAAGAGGCAACTGGACTTTCTGGTTTTTCTTTGTAGATGCTTCGCTTCTCTTCCAATAAGCTTCTTCAGTTCTGTTAGCACTCTGTACAAACAGTTAGGTTGGTAATATATAAACAAGCCAACTATGTATGTTTGTATGTATTAAGGTAATATAGCTTTAAATGTATTATTGAGCTCCGATTGGCTGTGGTTTTGCAAGCTACCATAAGAGGGAGATAGAGATCACGATTCTCTTCTGATTCATTCATTGTTGAAACTTTGCCTGATATAGTGAATTCTGTGTTATTCTATGTCAGTTTGATGTATTTGTAAGCTGTAATGTATGTTTGATATGTAAGACAAAGACAGACTGGTAAGAAGATTATTGACTGATTTGAATGTGTATGACCCGGACTGTACTATTTCTAAAAGTAAATACTAATTGCACTTTAATGCATCTGTGTGTATGACTGACTATTTACTCATATCTCCTGGATATCTACTGCAATCCCATGTTTTCTCTGTTCCTGTCCTTGTTTGTTTCTTTGTTTGTTTGTTTATTTATTTATTTATTTATTTATTTATTTATTTATTTATTCCTGGGGGGGAATTATTGACCCCCTCAGAGAGGGTCCGCAACTTGGGCGTCCTCCTCGATCCACAGCTCACATTAGAACAACATCTCTCAGCTGTGGCGAGGGGGGCGTTTGCCCAGGTTCGCCTGGTGCACCAGTTGCGGCCCTATCTGGACCGGGACTCATTGCTCACAGTCACTCATGCCCTCATCACCTCGAGGTTCGACTACTGTAATGCTCTCTACATGGGGCTACCTTTGAAAAGTGTTCGGAAACTTCAGATCATGCAAAATGCAGCTGCGAGAGCAGTCATGGGCTTACCTAGGTATGCCCATGTTTCTCCATCACTCCGCAGTCTGCATTGGCTGCCGATCAGTTTCCGGTCACAATTCAAAGTGTTGGTTATGACCTTTAAAGCCCTTCATGGCACTGGACCAGAATATCTCCGAGACCGCCTCCTGCCGCACGAATCCCAGCGACCAATTAGGTCCCACAGAGTGGGCCTTCTCCGGGTCCCGTCAACTAAGCAATGTCGGTTGGCGGGCCCCAGGGGAAGAGCCTTCTCTGTGGTGGCACCGGCCCTCTGGAACCAACTCCCCCCGGAGATTAGAACTGCCCCTACTCTTCCTGCCTTCCGTAAACTTCTTAAAACCCACCTTTGCCGTCAGGCATGGGGGAATTGAAACATCTCCCCCTGGGCACGTTTAATTTATATATGGTATGCTTGTGTGTGTGTCTGTTAGTATATGGGGTTTTTTAAATCTTTAAAATTTTAAATTGTTTGATTACTTATGATTTGTTTCTACATGTTGTGAGCCGCCCCGAGTCTTCGGAGAGGGGCGGCATACAAATCCAAGTAATAAATAAACAAACAAACAAACAAACAAACAAACAAACAAACAAACAAACAAACAAACAAACAAACAAACTTATTTATTTATTTATTTATTTATTTATTTATTTATTTATTTATTTATTTATTTATTTATTTATTTATTTATTATTTGATTTGATTTGATTTGATTTGATTTGTATGCCACCCCTCTCCGAAGACTCGGAGCGGCTCACAACAGGAACACAAAATACAAATCCAATGATTAAAAAAGCAGAACAGTTAAAAAAGCCCTTGATTTAAAACATTCATGCAACCCAAAAAAAACCGGACCAGCCAAGGGGAATTAATTTCCCCATGCCTGACAGCAGAGGTGGATTTTAAGGAGTTTGCGAAAGGCAAGGAGGGTGCGGGCAGTCCTGATCTCCAAGGGAAGTTGATTCCAGAGGGTCGGGGCCACCACAGAGAAGGCTCTTCCCCTGGATCCTGTGAGACAGCATTGTTTTGTCGATGGACCCAGAGAAGGCCAACTCTGTGGGACCTAATCGGTCGCTGGGATTCGTGCGGCAGAAGGCAGTCCCAAAGATATTCTGGTACGATGCCAGGAAGGCTTTATAGGTCATAACCAACACTTTGAATTGTGACCGGCAACCAATGCTGACTGCGGAGTGTTGATGTGACATGGGCATATCTGGGAAAGCCCATGCTTGCTCTCGTAGCTGCATTCTACACGATCTGAAGTTTCCTAACACTCTTCAAAGGTAGCCCCATGTAGAAAGTGTTACAGTAGTCGAACCTCGAGGTGATGAGGGCATGAGTGACCGTGAGCAGTGACTCCCGGTCCAGTGTCAAGGGTCACCCTGAACACTCCTTAACACTCTCTCTTCTCTTCTTGGATGAGAAGCAAAATGACTTCAAAGAAAAACCAGAAAGTCCAACTGCCTCTTGAAAAAGCACCTTTGGGACAACCATGATCTGGATGACTGAAAATCTCCATAGAAACCAATGGATCATTAAACAAATCAGAACTCTCCTTTTAGGAATAAATGACCAAACTCAAATTATCATCTTTTGGACACATGCAATTACCTGAATCTCTGAAAAAGGGTCTAAGACTGGGAGACATGGAAGGGAAGAAGAAGATGATCAATAGCAAGGTGGTCACTTACAGTGGTAATGAGGGCACCTTTGGGAGACTTGAAAGATCAAATTAGAAATAGATCACCACCATCAACCATAATGATGGAGTATGGACATTCCACACATTGGCAAAGAAAAGTGTGAAAGAAGCTTAGCTTCTTCTCTGCCATTATTACACTGCTAACTGGAGTATACAAAACATTTTCTAGACCAATTCTCGAGTACAACACATCTGTCTGGACTGCCCACTACATATCAGACATTAATAAAATTGAGAGAGTCCAGAAATATTTCATGAGAAGAGACCTCTACCCCTCTACTTACAGCATAATACCTTATTCTATCAGACTTGAAATTTTGGGTTTAGAAAGATTAGAGCTATATCACCTTTGATCTGATCTAAATGTAGTTCATAAAATCATCTACCACAATGTCCTACCTGTCAATGAATACTTCAGCTTAAACCACAATAATACATGAGCACACAATAGATTCAAGCTCAATGTAAACTCGACTGCAGAAAATACGACTTCAGCAACAGTGTGATCAATGCCTGGAACTCAATGCCTGACACTGGTTGCTTCCCCAAACCCCCCAAACTTTAACCTTAGACTCTTGACTTCACCCCATTCCTAAGAGGTCTTTAAGGGGTGTGCATAAGCGCACCAGGGTGCCTACCATCCTTGTCCTATTGCCCTCATTTATCTGTATTTACTTTGTTTATGTTTATACCAATACCAGCTATCTTGTATTTGTTTTTGTTCTAAATGGATGGATGGATGGATGGATGGATGGATGGATGGATGGATGGATGGATGGAGGGAGGGACGAACAAACAAACAAACAAACAAACAAACAAACAAACAATTCCGCTCAGATTTTAGGATGTATCAAGTTCAGGTCAAGAACTGAAAGCAGAGGATAATATTATGATGTGTATTACACATTGCATTATCATTATCATTATCAAATATTAATCTATTATTATTGTTGTTGTTGTTGTTGTTGTTGTTGTTGCTGCTGCTGTTGTTTTGTTGTTGTATTACCCTGTTTTACCCATTGGTAAAAAGAATCAGAATACAAAATACAAACTTGGAAGAAACGAACTTGTAGATAACCCTCACTCTGTCAAAGATCTTGGAGTACTCATATCCAATGACCTAAGTGCTAGAGCCCACTGTAACAACATTACCAAAAAAGCATTAAGAGTTGTTAATCTAATCTTACATAGCTTCTTCTCTGGCAATATTGAACCACTAACCAGAGCATACAAAACATTTGTTAGACCAACTCTAGAATACAGCTCACCTGTCTGGAATGCCCACTACATATTGGACATTAATACAATTGAGAGAATCCAGAAATATTGCGCAAGAAGAGTCCTTCACTCCTCCACTCACAAAAAAATACCTTACTCCACCAGACTTGAAATACTGTGATTAGACAATTTACAACTATGTCATCTCCGATCTGATCTAACTGTGGTTCATAAAACCATATACCAAAATGTCCCTCCTGTTAAGGACTACTTCACCTTCAACCTCAACAACACACGAGCATGTAATACCCTGTTTCCCCAAAAATAAGACGTACCCAGAAAGTAAGGCATGTCAGAGGTTTTGCAGAATTTGCTAATATAAGGCACCCCCCGAAAATAAGGCATAGTCAAGTTTACATACGGTATGGTGGAAAAACATATGGTACCATTCAAAGCTGTTCATAGCGGTACTGTAATAATGTGGCGTCCCCTGCTGGCCCCTTCCATCGCTTTGTACCATCCAGTATAGCAGACACAGTCTGCTGCTGTCTCACAGCCATTACAGTCCCCACTACAGTGCGGAGACTGTAGTTCCTCTGGTGGCCGGAAGCTTCAATAGCGGGAGTATACTATTGTACCATATAAGTGCTGTCGTTTGTGTGTGTGGGTGCCATACTGACAGGTACCGTACCGTAATCAGTGTACTGTATGGTACACTTTCTTTGGGACTGTCAGCTTTTCTGCCTGTGAACTTGTCTTATTTGAGAAATATAAGGCACCCCCCAAAAATAAGACGTAGCACAACTTTTGGAGCAAAAATTAATATAAGACAGTGTCTTATTTTCGGGAAAACATGGTAGATTCAAACTAAATGTAAACCGCTCGAAACTCAACTGCAGAAAATACAACTTCAGCAACGGTGATCAATGCCTGGAAAGCACTGACTGTGGTTTCTTCCTTAAATCCCAAAATCTTTAACCTTAGATTGTCTACAATTGACCTTTCCCTGTTTCTATGAGGTCTGTAAGGGACATGCGCAAGCACACCATTGTGCCTACCGTCCCCATCCTACTGTCCTGTTTTATCATTCCCTTTTTCTTATGTTATGTTTATACAAACTACTTTCCTGTACATGTTTTGACAAATAAATAAAATAAAATAAAGTATTACCGTGTTTCCCCGATAGTAAGGCAGTGTCTTACTATCTTTTTACCCCCAAAAGCCCCACTGTGTCTTACTTTGGGGGTATGTCTTATATTGTCCTGGGCACCGGGGCCGGCTCGTCTTCGGGCTTTGGCCCGGGCGAGGCCTCTTCTCCTCCGGGTGGGCGGCGTTAGGCGTCCACCCACCCCCAGCCCCGAATTCAGGGCGTGCGAAGGAGAAGCCGGCTCTCAAACCGAAGGACGGCGCTGGTCCCCGCTAAGCCTTCTGCGCCTGACTCGGCGAGGCGAGAGGGAAGAAGGAGAAGCGCAAGTGGATGCGGAGCGCCCGGGAGGCATTTATCCGCCCGGGAGGCATTTATCCGTCCTTCGCTTTGACGGCGCTGGTCCGAAGCGAGCCGAGCGGGCGGACCAGCGCCGTCAAAGCGAAGGATGGATAAATGCCTCCCGGGCGGATAAATGCCTCCCGGGCGCTCCGCATCCACTTGCGCTTCTCCTTCTTCCCTCTCGCCTCGCCGAGTCAGGCGCAGAAGGCTTAGCGGGGACCAGCGCCGTCCTTCGCTTTGCCAAGCCGGGGAAGAGGCGGTGGCGCCGCGGCAAGGCGAAGGACGGCACTGGTCCGAAGCGAGCCGAGCGGAGGGGAGCGCCGTCCTTCGCCTTGCTGCCACCGCCTCTTCCCCAGCTTGGTAAAGCGAAGGACGGCGCTGGTCCCCGCTAAGCCTTCTGCGCCTTCTGCGCCTGCGGCTGGGGGCATTGCCCGGGCCCTTCCAGTAGCGGCTGGGAAATAAGCAACAGAGCAGCCCGCCCAGTCCCGAAATGATCCCGTCGCTGCCGCCTGCAGAACCTCTACCGCCGTCCAACCTCGGGGAAGGAGGAGGCGGGCTCCCTCTCCCCTCCCTCCGCCTCCCTCCACTGTGCTCGCAACTGGCTGCCCTCCCGTCGGCAGCCGGGTTAACGAGAGGCTGGGCTGTCAGCCTCTGGGAAACCCGGCGTGCCCGAAGGGGGTCTGCACCTCGGAGGCATATGCAGAGCGCAGGTGGCTGAGGGAGGCGAGGCGAGGCGAAGCGAATTCAGGGCGCGCGAAGGAGAAGCCGGCTCTCAAACCGATCGGATTACCTTCCGCGCCTTAACATTTATTTATTTTTTCCCCACCTGAGCGGATGCACCGGCACTCGTGAATCCGGTCTGCTCAAAAGCAATTTGGATCGGGAGATAGGAGCCTAAAAACACTCTTCTTTTTTTTCCTTTTTCTTTTGAAATACTGGGTTGTACAGACCCAACCTATATAGCTGAGCAGACGAATCCACTGCTGAATTAGCATTCGGCATCAAAACCTTTCTCCTTCTTCCCTCTCGTCAGGCGCAGAAGGCTTAGCGGGGAACAGCGCCGTCCTTCGCTTTGCCAAGCCGGGGAAGAGGCGGTGGCGAAGGACGGCACTGGTCATCGGGCTCCCCCCCCCCCCGGCAATACCCCCGTGTTTCCCCGAAAGTAAGACATATGTCTTACTTTCGGGGTATGGCTTATATTAGCCAACCCCCCTGAAACCCCCCATATGTCTTACAATCGGGGGGGTCTTACTATCGGGGAAACACGGTATGTGCGTAGTTCACATAGTAACCAAAAGAGTTGGCTATGGTTTGCAGAGCAGATATTAACATAGCTGGCTTATTTAGGCTAAGGACTGTAGGAAATTATGCTGGAGAGAAAGTAGATAATAAGGACGACTGAGAGTCTTTTTGTTCAATCATGTTGCTGCCATGGTGATCTCTTGCCTTTTTTGCTGCACACTGAGTCAAGAGCTCCTGCCGGGTTCCTCTTGCATTTGATGTCAGGTCTTTTTCAGATGCAAACCTAGTGGCTTGTGTAACAGCAGGACAGAAGGAAATAGGGAGAGCATGATTGGTCTTCAACCCCACGAACTAGACTGTCCACGCAGGGTTCTTCCTTTTAAAGTTGAAATGTGATTTTTAAATTTTTTTAAAAAAATTCTGAATTAATCTCAGCCTGGGGGGAAACCTACAGTATAAATATCACCTTCATATTAGCAGTACATCTAAAATAATGGTATGCTTTGCTTAAACAATTAGACAGTTTCCACTTTACATTTAGAAACCCTGGGTTTAGAATGATCAGCAGCTGCTAAACATTCCAGTTAAGCCACTATTAATGATTTTTTTTCTCCCTACTCAACTTTTATATGCTGTGTTGCTTGCACTGAAACATCTGGAAATGTCTCATCAGGTAGCAGCATGTAGCTGAACCTGTTGGGCTCAGAACCCATCTGGGCTCAACGTCTGATCTTGTTAACTTTAGAATGAGAAACTAGCACGGGATATTAGGGATGTAGGCTCAGCTAGGACATAATAATAACAACAATAATAATAATAATAATAATAATAATAATAATTTATTATTATTATTATTATTATTATTATTATTATTATTATTATTTAGATTTGTATGCCGCCCCTCTCCGAAGACTTGGGGCGGCTCACAACAATAATAATAACAATGTTACAATGGAACAAATCTACGGAGAGGTGCGGCATACAAATCTAATAAATAAACAAACAAACAAACAAATAAATAAATAAATACCCATGCAACAAATAAATAAATACCCATTTAATAACCATGCAACACATGCATACCAAACATAAAATATAAAAAGCCTGGGAGAGGATGTCTCAGCTCCCCCATGCCTGGCGATAAAGGTGGGTCTTCAGTAATTTGAGAAAGACAAGGAAGGTGGGGGCAGTTCTAATCTCTGGGGGGAGTTGATTCTAGAGGGCCGGGGTCACCACAGAGAAGGCTCTTCCCCTGGGGCCCACCCAATGACATTGTTTAGTCGACAGGACCTGGAGAAGGCCAACTCTGTGGGACCTTATTGGCTGCTGGGATTTGTGTGGTAGAAGGCGGTTACGGATGTATTCTGGTCCGATGCCATGTAGGGCTTTAAAGGTCATTACCAACACTTTGAATTGTGACTGGAAACTGATCAGCAGCCAGTGCAAGCCACAGAGTGTTGGTGAAGCGTGGACGAATCTGGGAAGCCCCACGATAGCTCTCACGGCCGCATTCTGCACAATCTGAAGTTTCCGAACACTTTTCAAAGGTAGCCCCACGTAGAGAGCATTGCAGTAGTCGAACCTTGAGGTGATGGGGGCATGAGCGACTGTGAGCAATGACGCCCTGTCCAAATAGAGCCGCAACTGGTACACCAGCGAACCTGGGCAAACGCCCCCCTCGCCACAGCCGAAAGATGATGTTCCAATGTTAGCTGTGGATCGAGGAGGACACCCAAGTTGCGAACCCTCTCTGAGGGAGGGGGTCAATAATTCCTCCCAGGGTAATGGATGGACAGATGGAATTGTCCTTGGGAGGCAAAACCCACAGCCACTCCGTCTTGTCAGGGTTGAGTTTGAGCTTGTTGACACCCATCCAAACCCCAACATCCTCCAGGCACCGGTACATTACTTCCACTATGGCACATCACTTCCACAGAAGGACATACAAAATGTCCTTCTGTATTCAAAAGTTTCTCCAAATTTGAATTCAAATGCATTTTTATTTTGAATAGGGGGGAAAAACCCAATTAATTTGAGGAGAACAAAGCTTAGGCTGCTAAAACAATAAGCAAAGCAAAGAGAGTTCTACCTTCCAAATGAACACTTTAATTTTTTTTCATTATTATTATTTATTAGACTTGTATGCCGCCCCTCTCCGAAGACGCGGATCGGCTCACAACAAGTAATACATGAGATACAAATCCAATATTAAAAATAATTTTAAAAACACTTATAAAAAACAGTCATACAATCCAAACAACCATACATAAAATGTAACAGCTGGCTGAATGTCAGTTTCCCCAAGCCTGGCGACATAGGTGGGTCTGCGGAGAGGGGCGGCATACAAATCTGATTAAATAAATAAATAAAAATAATTTTTTTTAGAAGTTTTCGAAAGGCAAGGAGGGTGGGGGCAATCCTAATCTCCAGGGGGAGTTGATTCCAGAGGGTGGGGGCTGCCACAGAGAAGGCTCTCCCCTGGGTCCCAGCAGAAAACATTGTTTTGTCGACAGGACCCTGGAAAAGGCCAACTCTGTGGGACCTAATCGGTTGCTGGGATTTTAGAAATATTCAATGTTGAATAAGAAAAACCAGAAGGCATAGTAATATTTTACAATCGTCATAGCTGTGTTCATACATTATCCTGAATCACATACCAATTTATTTAGCTTTGGTCAGGTTGAGATTCACATCAGCTTTTGAATGGATGTAGCCAGGAGTGAGATCCAGAAGATTCTGACAAGATTCTGGAGAATCAATACCAGAAATTTTGAGTAGTTCGGAGAACCAGTAGCAAAAAATGTTAGTAGCTCAGAGAACAGGCAAATACCAGTCTGTCTGGCCCCAGAGTGGGGTGAGAATGAAGATTTTGCAATATCCTTCCTCCGGGAATGGGGATTTTGCAGTATCTGCCCCGATTTCTCAGAGAGGGGTGACATACAAATCTAATAAATTAAATTAAATTAATCCTTCCCCTGCCACCAAGCCACACCCACCAAGCCACGCCTACCAAGCCACATCCAGAAAACTGATACCCTGTTTCCCTGAAAATAAGACAGTGTCTTATATTAATTTTTGCTCCCAAAGATGTGCTGCGTCTTATTTTCAGGGGAAATAATTATTGAAGAAGAATTCACATTTATTGCTGAAACCCCCCCCCCCCCAAAAAAGAACATTTATTATATACCGTATAGTAGTTGTCGTCACAAACCAGCATGCCCAGACAAACTGTTCAAGTTAAATTAGCACAAACTAGATTGTTTTCTTTTTTTCTTTTTTTTTTTCAATTTTTTTATTATTTTTTCATAAAAACAGACAAATACATACAAACAATAAACATAAAGTGGGGGTATATTTCCCCCGCTTCTTATGAAAGTATACATTCAAATATAGAAAAAGAATACATAATTAAATATATGTTAAGTATTATAGTAAAAAAAAAAGTTAATAGATTTGAGTTAAAGTTTTACAGATCTCGATGTGAGTGTTAAATAGGGTTATTATAACATAATTACCAAAAAATACCTTTAATATAATCTTAATTGCTATAGTAAAATAGTATCAAACCTTCAATTCAAACAATAAAGCTAAATTCAACTATTATACATCTTGGTATATTGCTTATACTTATACATACATACATACACTACTATATCATAATCATCAAAAAGTCCTTTTAAACTAATATTAATATTATTATCACCTAGGTAAAAAACTAATACAAAGAAAAACAACTAAAGATATATCTTATTTTGTCTTATCTATCCATTTATAAACATTGTTCCATGTTTCATAAAATTTAGTATCCTCTTGATCGTTTAATCTTCTTGTCATCATATCCATTTCAGCGCAATCTAATATTTTAGCTATGACCTCTTCTTCCTTGGGGATTTCCTCCCCTTTCCAGTTTTGCGCATATATTATTCTAGCCGCAGTTAATATGTGTATAATTAAATAAAAGATTTCTTTCTTATAGGTCTGGTTTGTTACACCTAGTAAATAAAATTCCGGGGTATTGTCTATATCTTGCTTTATTATTTCTTTTAACATTTTTTCAATCATTTTCCAATATATTTTTGCTTTACCACATGTCCACCATTGGTGATAGTAGGTTCCTATATCCTTCTTACATTTCCAGCATATTGGGGATGTTTTGGGAAACATTTTTGCTATCCTATTTGGTGGGAGATGCCATCTATAAAACATTTTGATTTGATTTTCTTTTAGAGAAACTGATTTAGTCATTTTCCAATTGTTAATCCATACTTTCTCCCAAGTGTCTATATCTATTTCCTTGCCAATATTTCTACACCATCTTATCATAGTATCTTTTAAAGTCAACTCTATATTTTTATGAGCGATAAGTAGTTTATATATTTTCCCTATCATTTTTGTTGAATTAGTGGTAATTAAAGTAGTTAAAGGATTCTTACTTTTATTAAAAATGTAAAGAATTTTATCCTTCTGATATCTAGATCGGATCTGGGCGTAGTGCCACCACAAACTAGATTGTTTTCTAACTGCTCTATTCTAGAATAATGATTATATTATCTTAATAATAATGATTATATTAAGTCTGCGATCCTGCTGCAGCAAAAACGCATCCAAATACACAGCCGCATGTTGGATGCGTGTTGGATGTGTTTTAAATCTGATTGATGCAGCGTTTTGGGATGCAATTTACGGACAGCAGTGTTATATACGTTCTGTTCGGGAATGCTGCAAAACAAAATGTCTCCTACATCTTACTTTCGGGGGTGACTTATTTTCGGGGAAACAGGGTAGTAAAAAAAAATGATTTTCACCACTAGATATAGTCCCCAAATACGCTTAAGTAATACAAAGCGACTTAGATGCCTAAATATATTTTTTTTAAAAAAACAACTCCTAACTAGCTTTAACATTTGCAGTTCAATTAACTTCCTGGCTCAATGAGGAAAAAAAATCTAGATTTAAAAAAACTCTAGAGAAGGTTAAGAGGGTCAGGGCCATCTGATTCTCAGAGAGAAAACTCTTCCATAGGGTAGATACAGTGATAGAGAAAGCATGTCTCCTGGGCTGCGAGTGAGTGAGACAGTGTTTCACAAAAGGTGCACAAACCATGGTTACTCTGCAAGATTTGATGGAACAACAATTTGAGACAGTCTTGTAAATAAGTTGCTTTGGGGCATGTTGGGCTTTCGGTCCTGTGTTCTCAGAGGTCTCCTGAGACCGAATGAAGCAATGGTTGTCAGAGCTAATGTTAAAAGAAGCCTGCTCTTATCATATGAATTTAACAAAGATGATAGAGAAATGAATTCATATCTTTCATGTCAATGACTACTTCAGCTTCAACCACAACAACACATGAGCACACAACAGATACAAACTTAAAGGAAACCTCTCCAAACTCGACTGCAGGAAATATAATTTTAGTAACCGAATAGTTGATGCATGGAAGTCACTACCTGATTCTGTAGTATCACCTAACACCCAAAACTTTACTCTTAGACTATCCACTGTTGACCTCTCCTGATTCGTAAGGGGTCAATAAGGGGCATGTATAAGTACACCAGCGTGCCTACTGTCCCCTGCCCTAATATTTTTCTCTTACTAGTATCATGTATATAAACATCGTAATATCTTTGTATACTACCAATACATACTTGACTAACAAACAAACTAACTAACTAACTAACTAACTAACTAACTAACTAACTAACTAAATAAATAAATAAATAAATCTAATTGTATCTGAGCTCTAAGTATAGAATTATAAGCCCTTTTAGTACAATTCTTCATCGGTGCAGGAATTTATATAGTATTATCCCAAATAGGTGGGAATGTCTTTCCTCTACAACCAGCTACTAAGACATTACTTCTTGCTTTGAAACTTCCTATGAAATCATTTGACTGTTTGCATTGTTGAATATTCCTAGTGAGAAGAATAGGTTGCCTATGTTGAGGATTGCTCAGAAAATGAAATCTTAGCTTACCCCAAACTCACTGGTATTATAGATGGCACCATCACAGCCCTGGGCAACTGAAAGAGAAGATAAAATATGAAGTAAATTCACTTTATTCATGTGAGCTGCCCTGAGTCTACGGAGAGGGGTGGCATACAAATCTAATTATTATTATTATTAATAATAATAATAATAATAATAATAATAATAATAATAATAATAGAAACGTATAATAGATCAGCTTTCCATAACAAAGCAAAACACGACTACCATTGTACCCAGCCAAATTCTTTATTTTTAAGAAGAATTACGATGCAAAATTGGACCATTTTCAGTTTTGACATTTGTCAAGCCGGTGCAGACGTTGGTGATAAATTAATGGCTTGCCGCCCTATCAATAGAAGGCCTGATGTTTATTGGAACTTGGGAGGGGTGATTTTCATGACGGAACAGATGCAGCCACAAAGCATTATTTTGAGTGGTTCAAGGCCATCCTATGCCCACCCACCTGGGTGGAAGCAGAAGGAGGACTGGCCACACTGGCACAATCTGAGTGGGCAATGTGACAAGTCTATGGGACAAGGAATGTGAACTTTCAACTGGGTGGTTTTCCAGTGTAGGTGCCAGGATGGCTCCAGCAATAAATTTTAACTTAAAGGAGTACTTCAACTTGGACTCTGATTTAGCTTTGATGCTACCCGGAACCTTGACAGCTTGCCCATGACTGCCCTTTTCCTTAGTCTTCTTAATTTTTTTATATTTTTCAGCTTCTCGCCATGTGGTTGATTAATTCTGAGACACAGCCTCTGAGTGTGCCTTTTCTAACATCTTCGGTTGTGTGGGGATGAAGTAGCTTCCCTCAGATTCGTCCTACTGATTAACCTTTTACATTGTTTGGCATCCTTTTTTCCTTTTGTGCAAAAGATATTGAATCCGAGTAAAGTTCCCCAACATTGCTTTGTGGGTTCCCCCCCCCCTTCCTTTTCATCTAGAAGTAATTGAAAATTTCTTTAGTTCAAGATGAACATGTTTATAAGGGTCAAAGCATTTGATACTAAAGCTCCTAGAACTGAATTAACTTATTTTGTCTTCCTTGCCCAAGGTTAATAACAAAGCAACTAAAACCTATAAAACTACACTATTTTTAATTATTGTAGATTTTTTTACAGGTGTTAACAACGACCTAGAAAGAGCTGGGTTGTCTCCTTCTACAAGATTATAAAAAGAACAAGCAGGTTCAATCTACTAATGCATTTGATCAAATTTGAAAAGGGGAATGGGATTAATTCTTCTCCCATCATCATAAGTAACATGCCACAGCAGAAAATTCTCTGTAATTGCTCTGCAAAATTAAGGATACCTGAGATCAATTAATAATCAACTGACATATAGTTAGAGATTAGCTGGTTTAAACACCATGCTACTGAAAGTTAACATATGCAAGTTAACATATGAACTTCAAATACGAACTGAATAATCAAATTATCACAGATAATCCCCACTTGGTTAAAGACCTCGGTATACTAATAACAAAAGATTTAATTAAGTGCCAAAGCCCACTGCAACAACATCGCCAAGAAGGCTTCAAGAGTTGTAAACCTAATCCTACGTAGCTTCTGCTCCGGCAATCTCACACTGTTTACCAGAGCTTACAAAACTTTTGCCAGACCCATCCTCGAATACAGCTCATCTGTTTGGAACCCATATCGCATCTCAGACATTAACACCCTTGAAAATGTCCAAAGATACTTCACCAGAAGAGCCCTTCACTCCTCTACTCGAAACAGAATACCCTACGAGACTAGACTTTCAATCCTGGGCCTAGAAAGCCTAGAACTAAGACACCTTAAACATGATCTAAGTATTGCCCACAAGATCATATGCTGCAATGTCCTGCCTGTCGGCGACTACTTCAGCTTCAACCACAACAACACAAGAGCACACAACAGATTTAAACTTAATATTAACCGCTCCAAACTTGACTGTAAAAAATATGACTTCAGTAACCGAGTTGTCGAAGCATGGAACTCATTACCAGACTCCATAGTGTTATCCCCAAACCCCCAACACTTTACCTTAGATTATCTACAGTTGACCTATCCAGATTCCTAAAAGGTCAGTAAGGGGCGAGTACAAGTGCACTAGAGTGCCTTCCGTCCCCTGTCCTATTGCTCTCCTATATCTCCTATATCTCCTATTCCTTTCTTCTATTCCTATATCTCTTCTTCTATTCTTTCATTGATATGTTCTATTACTATATCTTCTATTCCTATATCTTCTTTTCTATTCTTTCATAGATATATTTTACTATGAGTATCTCCTCTATAACCTTCATCATGTATTTTACTATGTGTATATAATAATAATAATAATAATAATAATAATAATAATAATAATAATAATTATTATTATTATTATTATTATTATTATTATTGTTGTTGTTGTTGTTGTTATTATTATTATTATTATTATTATTATTATTATTATTATTATTTATTAGATTTGTATGCCGTCCCTCTCCGAAGACGTGGTTGGTAAATCCACAGTAACTGAATTTAAACATGCCTGGGATAAACATATATCCATCCTAAGATAAAACACAAGAAATAATATAAGGGCAGACTAGATGGACCATGAGGTATTTTTCTGCCGTCAGTCTTCTATGTTTCTGTGTTTCTATACACACATCTGCTATCTCCAAAATTAAATAATGAAAAGCCTTTGCCCAAAATATTAATGGCTTCCTTGTCCACTTTGATGGTGAACAGGCCTAAAAGTCCAAACCAATTAGTCCAAACTCTAATATCAGAGTCTCTAATATCACAGCACTCCATTTTCTTGAAGAACGAATCTCAATATTTCTATCAACTTGTGAATCACTGCTATTTTTATATTTATATTTTTTATATTATAATTGCCAAATCCCTATAATAATTTACTCAAAAACAGAACCACTTGTTTTTTGGGAGGCATCCTCTTTATATGTTAGTCTATAAGGATGAAATTAAGGTTTCAAGTTAGGATTTCTGTCCAGAGCTCATAACCCTCTCGTGTTTCCATTGATCACAGCCTGGAAATTAATGGGAGTAACAAACATGGTGCAGGAATGCTGGTTTTTATTGTGCTAATGCTAGATGCTCTGCAACATTCTTTCTTTAAAGATTTATGGTGTTTATTCTGTCATTCATTGTGTGATTGACAGGGAGCTATAGATAGAATGATCAACCCTGCCCTCACTTCATTCCTGAAGTTGAAAATCTGAAGTTATCTATCCTAGTCGACATGAATAACTGCAGTCAAAAGACACCACCAAATTAGTGCTGATACTATTTGAACATTAATGTTTTCTTTTAAATTTTTCACTTTTAGTTATTGGAATTTAGATGTCATAGTATATGGGAAGAACCAAACTGTGATTAATTGGAGAACCATTTCGCTGAGGTGTAAAAGACAAAAGATCACGCAGAGAGAATTTAATTTACTGCAAGTCAAAAATCAGAACTCAGCCTACTAAATAGCCAGTTTGTGAAATTCGTGTGAACAGCCTAAGGAAAATTAGCTAAATGTCACACATATTATTTGTACTCAGAAGAAAAATAATTGTTTGAGTTAAGGGAGAAATAATCCTTCAGTTTCAGAAGCAAAAGGAAGGAATGTCTTCACGTTACATTATATGGTTCATTGATGAAATCTCTAAGCAGCATTTCCCAAACTTGGTCACTTGAAGATGTGTAGCCTTCCACTCCCAGAAGACCTGAGCCAGCCTTCCAGATCATGAAAGACAAAAACTATAACATGAAGGAATATTTTACTTGCAGTGTCCAAAAAGGGCTTTTCAAGAGGCAAGAGACTTTCTTTCTTTTTTCTTAGAAGATGTTTTGCTTCTCATCCAAGAAGCTTTTTTCTTAGAAGATGTTTTGCTTCTCATCCAAGAAGCTTCTTCAGCTCTGACTGACTCTGACAATCCATTCCCTATCATCCAGTCAGAGCTGAAGGAGGAAGGATGAAGGATGACAAACAAAACACGTCTTCACTTTTCTAAGAGGTATGAAAGGGGCATGCATTGTGCCTACTATCCCTGTCCTACTGTCATATTGTCTTCTTTTATCATTACTTTCTATGTTATGTGTTGTGGTTAGCTCTGGCCCAGCTCCTGCCCCAGGGAGTGTGGAGGTGGATGCAGGGGGAAATTCGACATGTCACAGGCCTGTGTTATTGCCAACAGAATCAGTTCAGAGTTTAGTTTCCTCAGACGAAGAAGAAGGTGGGAGTGACTCGGCAGAGGGGGACTTGGCACACAGCCCAGGCAGTCAACCTCCCTTATCTTCCATTGATTCAGATGAAGACGTTTTGGACCCACGCAAGCGCAGAATCATGCGTAGAAGAGACCAAGTAAGAACATATTACAGGAGATAAGTGAGGCCACCTGTGTTTGGGTGGGGCTCCAGTAATTAGGGCTGCTGCTATAAATAGCAGCATGTGGGTTTGGCCATTGTGGAAAAGTATCTGATCGCAGTTCGTCAGGAATCCTGTGTTTTCTGGGCTTTGTTGCTTTTTCACGCCTTTGAAAACAAAGCAGAGCAACGTGTGTGTGTGTGTGTGTCTCATTTCATTGGAAGAAGGGGTGCGAAGTTTCTTCACAGCTGCTAGCTAAGTACTTAATGACTGCTTAAGGGAAGTTGTACATACTGCCCGGTTGTTTTGGGACGAGTGCTCTTTGCAATACAAAAAGAGTGCTTAGTTTATTTTGAATTTTGTGATAAAGAATATTGTTTTCAATTTTGAAATGTGTGTGTGTCTGAAATTTGTACCCTTGAATTTTCAGGAGGCTCCTATCAGAGAGCCCGGCAGAACAGTTATGTTTATACAAACTATTATCCTATGCTTGATTGACAAATAAATAAATAAAATTGAAATATTTAAATATGTTAAAGGGTTAAATAAGGTTCAGGAGGGAAGTGTTTTTAATAGGAATGTCAACACAAGAACAAGAGGGCACAATCTGAGGTTAGTAGGGAGAAAGATTAGAAGTAACGTGAGAAAATATTATTTTACTGAAAGAGTAGTAGATCCTTGGAACAAACGTCCAGCAGACGTGGTTGGTAAATCCACAGCAACTGAATTTAAACATGCCTGGGATAAACATATATCCATCCTAAGATAAAATACAGGAAATAGTATAAGGGCAGACTAGATGGACCATGAGGTCTTTTTCTGCCATCAATTTTCTATGTTTCTATGTTTAAAATAAATAAAAATCTTCAAAGAAAAACCAGAACTTTCAGTTGCCTCTTGAAAAAGCACCTTTAGGATAACCTGGGTGACTGAGTATTACCGTAGACCTTTCACTTGTAAATTTCTTCCTTTCTTCTTCATTTCCTCACCCTCTTTTTGTTTTCTTTTTAGTTTATAAACATAGATGTTTGCAACAGAAAGATTTCCAATGACATTTGTAAACTACTGCGGGAGCACTTACGTGGAGTTGGGGGGGCAGAAAGAGAGAGCTTTGAAAATGCCTTGAAATAAATATCCCAGAGAGGCTGATAAAACTGATATCATGATAAAGCAGAACTGGGGCTTGAACCTACCGCTATCTGATCTCAGTTGAAGCACTGTAACAGATTGGGTCTTCACAGGGTAGCAGTATCTGAATGAAGTTTCTGACAAGTGTGAGATTATCAGCTATTACAGCTATCCCAATTCTGGGCGATCTGCAGATGTGTAGGCAGCATGTTCCTGGATTTCTCAGCCAACAAATACAACAATGGTGAAAATCCACAACCCATGCGCTGTGATGGAATCCAGACTGTGGAAAGCTGATCTAATATGTGTGTTTGTGCATGTGTGTGTGTGTTTGTGCCACTCTACCAGAGAGAGAGAGAGTCAGACATCATCCACACACCCAACACCAGTGGTGGATTGCTTCTGGTTTGCACCAATTTGGGCGAACCGTAGTGGCGGCCAGAGGCTCCGCCCACTCACCCAGATGTCTCTACACCTGTGCATGTGCAGAAGGGTCATGCGCAGATTCATGTACACACATGAGTGCACTCCCAATAGCGAACCGGTAGCAATGGATTTTGAAAGCCACACATGGTATATACATATTATGTAAGTCAGGTCTTGCATTATAAGTACAGTGGTAGCTCTAGTTACAAGGTTAATTCCTTCCGTGACCAGGTTCTTAAGTAGAAAAGTTTGTAAGAAGAAGCCATTTTCCCCATAGGAATCCATGTAAAAGCAAATAATGTGTGTGATTGGGGAAACCACAGGGAGGGTGGAGGCCTGTTTCCTCCCAGGAGATTCCTAGACAGGCCCCAGGGAGGCTTCTTCCCACCTTTTCCCGTCCTGTTTCCTCCCAGGAGATTCCTAGAGAGGCCCCAGGGAGGCTTCTTCCCACCTTTTCCCGTCCTGTTTCCTTCCAGGAGATTCCTAGAGAGGCCCCACGGAGGCTTCTCCCTGCCTTTTCCAGTTACAGTTTTGGACGCTCGGGTTTGTAAGTAGAAAATGGTTCTTGAGAAGAGGCAAAAAAAAATCTTGAACACCCGGTTCTTATCTAGAAAAGTTCGTAAGTAGAGTCATTCTTAGGTAGAGATACCACTGTACCATAAAACAGCATCATAAGTGTCTCTCTTATTTATCTTCCTTATTTTATTTTCTGCCCCTTCTCTACCTCACAACACAGACATTTCTCTACATAATGCCAGGCATATTGGCATTCACTTTATGGCTTTCCAGATTTCAGCAGAGTATGTGTCTGGTTTGCGTGAATATATGTTTGTAGAGTTATATATGAGACAAAGTGTTATGCTGATTGCTCAATTGTCATGTGCCAACCTTCTCTTCTACTATTCTAATCACTTCTTGGAATACAGCATTGTTGGAAGTGGCAGGCAGAATCCATAGAGATGGAAATTCTTTCTTCTTCTTTTTTTGTTATTGTGTCAAATACACAAGAGGCTCAATTTGTCTGCAGGCATCTGTGCTTGTGTTGCCAATCTATGGCAATTCTTACAATATTTTACCCCCTAAATTAAAAGGTACATGAACCTCAGACTGTGAAAAGATGATTAAGTCTGCCTGGGGCGATGCCAGCTGGGTGGAAGTCTTAGGGATGTGGGCAATTATGGTGAAGGAAACTGAATAGAATTTTCTGTTTCATTCCACGCAGGTCACTTGATTATAATTTCTTAAAATATGGCAATCCCAGGGTGGAAAGATTCTGTGGTTACAATATACTTTCCCCAGTTAGTCCATTTTCCTTGTTTTTAGAAAATGCTTGCTCTTTGTGCTGTCAATTTTGGGTCAATACTGGCAAGTGACAGCCTGTATTCAATGCAGCTGAGATGCTGTGGTTTTCTGTTTAATCACTTATACCTCCTCAAGAAATCTTCCCTGGATCCAGCAGAATTAAAGAACCTTCATCCAGTCTCCAGCCTACCCTTTGTGGGAAAGGTTGTAGAGAAAGTGGTGGTGCTCCAGCTCCTAAGATCATTGGATGAAATGGATTATCTAGACCAGTGATGGCGAACCTATGGTACGGGTGGCACACGGAGCCATATCTGCTGGAATGCCAGCTATTGTCCTAGCTCAGCTCCAATATGCATGTCTGTGCTGGCCAGCTGATTTTTGGCTTGCACAGAGGCTCTGGGAGGGCGTTTTTGGCTTCCAGAGAGCCTCCAGGGGGATGGGAGAGGGTGTTTTTACCCTCCCCAAGCTCCAGAGATGCATTTGGAGCCTGGGGAGGGTGAAACACAAGCCTACTCGGCCCACCAGAAGTTGGGAAACTGGCTGTTTCCTGCCTCCCGAGGGCCTCCGGGAGGTGGGGAAAGCTGTTTTTGCCCTCCCCAAGCATTGGATTATGGGTGTGGGCTCTCGCGCATGTGCGATGATGCACACCCATACTTTTTTGGCACCCAAGGAGAGAAAGGTTCGCCATCACTGATCTAGACCCTTTTCAATCAGGTTTCAGACCTGGCTACAGCACGGAAACTGCTTTGTCACACTGCAAGCCCGCAAGGGGGGTCATTCCTCTATCTTGGTGCTACTTGATCTCTCAGCTGCTTTCAATACCATTGACAATAGTATCCTTCTGCAATGACTAAGGGAGCTGGGAATGGAAGGCACTATGTTACGGTGGTTCTCCTCCTATCTCTCTTGCTGGTCACAGTTGGTGTTGGTAGGAGGACTGAGGTTGACCCCCAGACCAGACACCTCTTTTGTAGGATGCCCCAGGGTTCCATCCTCTCTCATCTCCTATTTAACATCCACATGAAACCACTGGGTGAGTTAATCCAATGACATGGGGTGAGGAATCAGCAATATGCTGATGACACCCAGTTATATATCTCCACCCTGCGTCAGTTCAGTGAAGCAGTGGATAAGAGGGTTTGGATGGGAGTTAACAGGCTCAGACTTGACCCTGATAACCAGCAATGACCATGAAAGGTATGCAGGGGTTTAAATGTTTGTATTGTAAATTGTTTTAAAACTGTTTTTAGAGATTTTTGTACTATTATTAATGTTTTATATTTTTGCTGTGAGCTGCCTAGAGTCCCTGGCATAGACATTGAAAAAAAAAACCCAATTCTCCCACATACTCAATATATTTGCATTGTTTATTTAGAAACTCCTTGTTTCTTTTAGTTCTTCTCTTTAGTTCTCATTCACTCTAACCTCCATGGCTCCTAAGTTACTTATAGAGTAATAAAGGCAGGGAAATAAATAAATAAATAAATAAATAAATACATACATACATACATACATACATACATGCCTTAAATTCACCCGTCAAGCTGATAGTATCAAGAAAGCCATGGTGGCACAGTGGTTAGAATGTAGTACTGCAGGCTATTTCTGCTGACTGCCGGCTGCCTACAATTTGGCAGTTCGAATCTCACTGGCTGAAGTATGACTCAGCCTTCCATCCATCCGAGGTGAGAAAAATGAGGAGCCAGATTGTTGGGTGTAATATACTGACACTGTAAACTGCTTAGAGAGGGCTGTAAAGCACTGTGAAGTGGTATATAAGTCTATGTGCTATTGCTATTGCTTCAATGTTCTGACAAGGGGTGAAATCCAGCAATTTTTATAGGTTCTGGAGAACCAGTAGCAGAAATTTTGAGCAGTTTGAGCAAATGGGAAGAGAATGGGGATTTTACAGTACAGTGGAACCTCGACATACGAGCAGCTCTACTTACGAGCTACTCGAGATAAGAGCTGGGAGACGAGAGACATTTTTGTTCGTCTCCCGAGCTCAAATCCGCAATACGAGCCAAGAAGAGCCGGGCTGGTTTACTTTCCTTCCTTCCCGCGCTGATGCAGAGCCACTCGAACAAAGCGTCGCGCCCCTCTGACGCTTTCGGCGGCTTCCAAAGCTACGCTGGGCTCTTTTGCCGCCAAAAGCATCAGGGGGGCGTGACGCTTTGTTCGAGTGGCTCTGCATCAGCGCGGAAAGGAAGGAAAGTAAGCAAGCCCGGCTCTTCTCGGCTCATATCCCGGCACTTGGTGAGTGGAGAGACGGTCGCCTCCCCTGCCGCCCCACTCTGGGGGTCCTTGGCTTCTGCTGGGGGTGGGGGGGGTCTGGAAAGCCCCCCAGCCCGGCAGCGAGCTTTTAAAACAGCCGCACCATTTCTGAAGCCAAGCGCGAACTTCCGCGCCTCAGGAGTTAGCTCGGAAACGGTGCGGCTGTTTTAAAAGCTCGCTGCTGGGCTGGGGGGCTTTGCAGACCCCCCCCCAACCCGGATTGGTGGTTGGGGGGGTCTGGAAAGCCCCCCAGCCCGGCAGGGGTCCTGCAGCTGACCTGGGGGCTTGCCAGCACCCACGAAACCGTTGCTTATGCCGGGCGGCTCGCCTGGAACGCCAGCAATGCCACCGGGCCGATTGCCGAGCGGGGGCGGGGCGTGGGAGGAGGCAGCGCCTCCCCGGACCCCTCAGGCCGCTCCGCCCGGGATGGGGCTCGACCCGGGCGGAGTGGCCTGAGGGGTCCAGGGGGCGCTGCCTCCTCCCGCGCCCCGCCGCCGCTCGGCAATCGGCCCGGTGGCATTGCTGGCGTTCCAGGCGAGCCGCCCGGCATAAACAGCGGTTTCGTGCCTTTAGAAGGGGAAAGAAAGCCGCAGTCCATCCCGACTTGAAACGGCTAGCAGCGAGCGCGGGATGGACTGCGTCTTTCTTTCCCCTTCTAAAGTTAAAAAGCAGCCGCAGCGCGCTCGCTGCTAGCCGTTTCAAGTCGGGATGGACTGCGTCTTTCTTTCCCCTTCTAAAGTTTTTTTTTTTTTTTTTTTTGCAAATCTTTTTATTGTTTTATAGATACATATATCACAATTTGTTTATACAGTTTACAGGTCTTATCCAACTTTTTTACCGGTTACAGTTGTTATATGGATAATAATAACTTAATACTATGCAATGCAAAACAGGGTAAAAACATTCAAATGGTATTTTCATTTTTTTTTTTAAGGTTTGTACTGCTATTTTGTATAAGATTATACAAATCTTTTCCTTTGAATCCACTCGTGCCAATTGTTCCACATGCTTTCAGATTCGTTGATTCTGTTTCCCTTAAGTAGGTTTGTCAATTTATCCATTTCTGCACATGTATATATTTTTTCTATTATTAAATTTATATTGGGGGTCTGTTTGTTCTTCCATGTTTGCGCAATTACAATTCTTGTAGCTGTATTTATGTGAGTCACTAAAAAAAGGGTTTGTTTCGAGTAAGATTTTTTCCAAATTCCGAGTAGCATCCCCTCCGGTGAGTACTCTATTTCCTCCTTCGTGATTTCCTTTAACCATTTGTAAATTGTTTCCCAAATTTTTTGGATTTTAGGGCAGGACCACCACATATGGAAGAAAGTTCCTTTTTCTTTATTGCATTTCCAACATACATTTTGTAGTGCTGGGTAAATTTTGGCAAGTCTTGCCGGTGGTAGATACCACCTGTAAAATAGTTTGTAATAGTTTTCTTTATAGGCTGATGATAGGGTGATTTTGGTTATTGTATTCCATGTTTTCTCCCATTCTGCTATATGGATTTTTCTTTGTAGGTTTTTCTCCCAGGCTACCATTGGATTTTTAATCATCTCTTTTTCTTTCTCGTGTTCTAATAAAATCTGGTATAGTTTAGTTATCTGTTTTTCAGCGTTTCCTGTTAAGATCTTGTCTAGAGTTTGGGTGGAATTTGCTATACCTGGTATTTGTTTATCCTTATTATATCTTGATTTTATTTGCATATATGTCCCCTTCTAAAGTTAAAAAGCAGCCGCAGTCCATCCCGACTTGAAACGGCTAGCAGCGAGCGCGCTGCGGCTGCTTTTTAACTTTAGAAGGGGAAAGAAAGACGCAGTCCATCCCGACTTGAAATGGCTAGCAGCGAGCGCGGGATGGACTGCGTCTTTCTTTCCCCTTCTAAAGTTAAAAAGCAGCCGCAGCGCGCTCGCTGTTTCAAGTCGGGATGGACTGCGGCTTTCTTTCCCCTTCTAAAGGCACGAAACCGCTGTTTATGCCGGGCGGCTCGCCTGGAACGCCAGCAATGCCACCGGGCCGATTGCCGAGCGGGGGCGGGGCGCGGGAGGAGGCAGCGCCCCCCCGGACCCCTCAGGCCGCTCCGCCCGGGTCGAGCCCCATCCCGGGCGGACCGGCCTGAGGGGTCCGGGGGGGCCGCTGCCTCCTTCCGCGCCCCGCTAACGGCCGCGGCTCAAAAAAGGTCTGGCGCGTCAGAGGGGCGCGTCAGCGGCGGGAGCCGGACCCGGCCGCCGCCCCCCCCCCCACGTAGAAGCCAAGCCCCCCCCAGCCGAGCCTGGTGGCAAGCTCGCCCCCAACCCCCGAGATCGAGCGCACGAAGAGGCATCTCTCGCCTTCTGCCGCGGCGGAGGAAGGCGAATGCGGCTTGGAAGCTGGGAGGGGGGCGGAACGTCTTTGGCCACTTAGCTCTTCCGCCCCCCTCCCAGCTTCCAAGCCACATTCGCCTTCCTCCGCCGCTGCAGAAGGCAAGAGATGCCTCTTCGTGCGCTTGATCTCGGGGGTTGGGGGCGAGCTTGCCACCAGGCTCGACTGGGGGGGGCTTGGCTTCTACGTGGGGGGGGCAGCAGCCGGGTCCGGCTCCCGTCACTGACGCGCCCCTCTGACGCGCCAGACCTCTTGTCTGCCCGTCCCGAGGCACGAAATCGCTGCTTATGCCAGGCGGCATTGCTTGTGTTCCAGGCGAGCCGCCTGGCATAAGCAGCGATTTCGTGCCTCGGGCCGGGCAGACAAGAGGTCTGGCGCTCCCACGGGGAAAAGACGGCGGCTTAAGCCGTTCCCTGTGCTCCGGAAGCCGCTGACGCGCCCCTCTGACGGCATTGAAAAGGCGCGATGCCAGAGAAGCGAGCGATCCCGGAGTCCAGGACAGTTTTGCGCGAAAACGGCAGCAGGGAAAAATCAGCCGGGCTAACGGCCGGGGCTCAAAAAAGGTTGGGAAACACTGAGATAGAGAGAAAGTGAGAAAGAGAGAGTGAGAGAAAGAGGGGGAGAGAAAGAGAAAGAGAGGGATAGAAAGAGAGAGAGAGAGAGTGAGAGATGCTCAGTGAGCCTTTCTTTGAAGTTGCCTTTCTTTCTTTCTTTCTTGCTCTTTTTCTTTCTCTCTTTTACCTTCCCTTCCTCTTATTTCTTCTTTTCTTTCTCATTCCCACCTTCTTCCCTCCCTCCCTCCCTTCACTCATTCCTCTCTTACTCTCCCCTTTCATAAGTTTCCTTGCTTCCTTCCTCTGTTCCTGTCCCTTCCCCCTTTCTTTCTTTCTTTCTTTCTTTCTTTCTTTCTTTCTTTCTTTCTTTCTTTCTTTCTTTCTTGCTTGCTTGCTTGCTTGCTTGCTTGCTTGCTTTCTTGCTCTTTTTCTTTCTCTCTTTTACCTTCCCTTCCTCTATTTCTTCTTTTCTTTCTCATTCCCACCTTCTTCCCTCCCTCCCTTCACTCATTCCTCTTTTACTCTCCCCTTTCATAAGTTTCCTTGCTTCCTTCCTCTGTTCCTGTCCCTTCCCCCTTTCTTTCTTTCTTTCTTTCTTTCTTTCTTTCTTTCTTTCTTTCTTTCTTTCTTGCTTGCTTGCTTGCTTGCTTGCTTGCTTGCTTGCTTGCTCTTTTTCTTTCTCTCTTTTACCTTCCCTTCCTCTATTTCTTCTTTTCTTTCTCATTCCCACCTTCTTCCCTCCCTCCCTTCACTCATTCCTCTTTTACTCTCCCCTTTCATAAGTTTCCTTGCTTCCTTCCTCTGCTCCTGTCCCTCCCCCCTTTCTTTCTTTCTTTCTTTCTTTCTTGCTCTTTTTCTTTCTCTTTTACCTTCCCTTCCTCTTATTTCTTCTTTTCTTTCTCATTCCCACCTTCTTCCCTCCCTCCCTCCCTTCACTCATTCCTCTCTTACTCTCCCCTTTCATAAGTTTCCTTGCTTCCTTCCTCTGTTCCTGTCCCTTCCCCCTTTCTTTCTTTCTTTCTTTCTTTCTTTCTTGCTCTTTTTCTTTCTCTCTTTTACCTTCCCTTCCTCTTATTTCTTCTTTTCTTTCTCATTCCCACCTTCTTCCCTCGCTCCCTCCCTTCACTCATTCCTCTCTTACTCTCCCCTTTCATAAGTTTCCTTGCTTCCTTCCTCTGTTCCTGTCCCTTCCCCTTTCTTTCTTTCTTTCTTTCTTTCTTTCTTTCTTGCTTGCTTGCTTGCTCTTTTTCTTTCTCTCTTTTACCTTCCCTTCCTCTATTTCTTCTTTTCTTTCTCCTTCCCACCTTCTTCCCTCCCTCCCTCCCTTCACTCATTCCTCTCTTACTCTCCCCTTTCATAAGTTTCCTTGCTTCCTTCCTCTGTTCCTGTCCCTTCCCTCTTTCCTTCCTTCCTTCCCACCCTCCGTCCATTCATTCACCCATTCCTCTCTTGATCGCTTAAAGCTGGTCCCTGGTGCAAAAAGGGTTGGGGACCTCTGTCCTACAGGATTGGGTGGCAGAGAAGTTGAACATATGTAAATTTAAAAGTTTAAGAAAGTTTACAAGTTAAGTGAAAGAAACTTCATTATTCATTTATATGTACATGTACATTTCTTCATTAAAAACATGTCTTTCTGCATAATTTAGACTAACTTTGTGAGTTTTTTGAGGGCTGGAACCAATTAAAATTATTTACATTAATTCCTATGGGGAAAAGTCGTTCGAGATAAGAGCTGCTCGACTTAAGAGCCCAGGTCCGGAACGAATTAAACTCGTATCTCGAGGTACCACTGTATCCTTTCCCTGTATTGACCATCAAGCCACAGCATGCCCCACCCACAGAACCGGTAGTAAAAGTGCTTGGATTTCACAACTGCAAGGCACATAACAATGGTATACTAATATTGACCGCAACAAATGTTTATTTCAGGGTGACAAACAAATACAAACATAAATGGTGTATTAAACCTAAATTTTTGTAAACACTACAAAAGGTAGAGGCATATAAATCAGCTTTTTATTTTTTTCTTTACTTTTAATTTTCCACCGTTCTTATTATTTCTTTTGTTTTTAATATGCACACACAGTAATAAATAGCATGGGATACAATTATTTATATATAACAAATAATTTAATTATTTTGAAATGACTTATTAACATCACATTTAGCTATAGATGTAAAATGTAAACAACTCCATGCTTGTTGACATTAACATTTTAGAAATCATAGTCAATGGTGATATAAATGCCTTTCATATTTGCATTTAAAAGTAAATAAATAAATAAATAAATATTAGTTTAATAATTACTATATAAATAGGTCAGCACCCAAATAATATAATATACTACTTGTCCTTTACAACAATATAATAAAACTATATTTTGAAAAAAGAGAAAAATATCCAGAGAATAATTTGCCAGTTGCCCTATGCCTCAGATCAGTTCTTTTCTAGCTAGTCCTCTGATATGAAAACGGTCTTAATGATTTCATATGTGTAAAACCTCCACTCTCTTTTGATGAATTCCTTTTTCATTTCCTTTACACAGAAGTACTTCAATCTCCCTTATATTTTAATTGAATCAAATTTGATTTAAATCACATCAAAAGCCCTTTCAATACATCTCCATAAGAAGGTACTTAATCTTAATAAGTTCCCATTTAAGATGGATAGGGCAAGTCTACAGGAGCTATGAAATTTATGTAGCCAAATGAACCTCTTCTCTGGTCCCATAAAAGAGAATGAAAGCATCCAAAGAAAAGAGTCCAAATAAAGAGTTTTTTATAGATCAATTGCTGCCTGTAATATGCCTGATGAGTAGAAGAAAAACACCAGAGAAGAATTCTCTAAGGATGAAGAGCTAGAGCGGGGAAATAGAAATAATCTCATTCCTATAGAATAGGGGTCTCCAAACTCAGCAACTTTAAGACTTGTGTTAATTAAGTCTTAAGGTTTTTGTAGTGACTTTTGAAGTTAGCTACAAAGCCAGTTTTGTTTTTGCATCAAAGAGGGTTGTTGTTGGTTTTCTGGTCTGAAGCTTCTTTATTGTCATGGGTAATTTGTTTTTCCTGGTTTTGGAGAGTTATTAATGTATAGTTTGATGATTCTTTTGACTTCTTGCAAAAAAAATGTTATAATGATCTTCAGCAGTGATGCAGCCAGTGAATAGAGTTTGCCAATCAAGAGTTGAAAGGTTATGAGATCATAGTTGCCTTTTCTAAAATTATACTTTGGGATTCCGTCATTATGATTGTCTTTGTAAGGGCATAAATTCAGACAAAAGTCAATCATGCTGGGGTCACTGTTGGAAAAGGGTTCATTTATTTGTAGACCATAGATTGTGTTTAACTATTGCAGAAGATGAGATCAAGGCAGTTGTTGAGTCTAGAGTTGTTTGTTACTAGTTGGCCCAATCCCAGATTAGTAACGGCATTGTACATGGCTGTATGTATTAGTTGTGTTGTACATTTGTTTAGGGCGCAGTTAATAAAAGGTAGATTGAGGTCACCAAGAAACAAAAGAGGGTATGACAAGAGGCTGCCCATGTTAGTAGAGAAGTTAGTTAGTTTGTTTGTAGAAGGTCATAATCAGGGGCTTTGTAACTAGATAAATGGTTGTATCTAATTTGGGTCTGCAACAAAAGAACCAAGTTTATCAAGGGTCCTACAATATAGTTTAGTTCTGCTCAGCATGTTATTGTTTTTATTGGTTGTTAATGCTATGTTTTGTTTTCTTCTCTGATTTGCAACTGACACTGATCATTTTTGTTTCACTGCCTAGTATCACCATATGTGAGTTGGATAGGCATCTAAAATTCTGAATTAAATGTAGAAATATTGCTGATTCTGAATAGACTCAAAACCAAGAAAATATCATTGGTGTCGTGTCAGGTCTACAGTTCTTTTCCAGTAAAGATTTCCAAGAATTGGATCTTAGAGACTTCAACTCATATAATAAGCTAGCTGGTATATTCCAGCATGGGTTTGATGGTCCTTTTGCCCTGTTATTGGAAAACATGGGGATTTAAATCTATCATATTCAAAGTGTAAGAGGTTGAAGGAGCTGGCAATAAATAATAATCAAGGATGAGATATATACTTGTACTTTGGATACAGAATCAGGTCCTGACTCATAATTCAGATTAATTAATTAATTAATTAATTAATTAATTAATTAAATTTCTATGCCACCCTTCTCCTGAGATTCAGGGTGGCTCACAACATGTAGAAATCTAAATGAAATTTACGGATTAAAATCCCCATAATTAAAAGTTATCAACAGATCCATACATCATCCATCACACATTCATTCATTGTGTGGGACAAGGTGTTAAAATCTCAATATGTCCCAGGCCTGCTGGCAGAGGTGGGTCTTTAAATGTTTACAGCAGGCAGGGAGAGTGGGGGCAGTATGGATCTCCGAGGGGAGCTCATTCCAGAGGGCCAGAGTCACCACAGAGAAGGCTCTTCCCCTAGGTCTCACCAGACGACATTGTCTGGGTGATGGGACCTGGAGAAGGCCGACTCTGTGGGACCTGACCAGCTGCTGGGCTGTATGAGGCAGAAGACGGTCCTGTAAGTAATCTGGTCCCATGCCATGTAGGGCTTTATAGGTCTATTTACTGTTTAAATAGCAGAAAAAACATGTACAGAGATTCCATTAGCAGATGGAAGATAATTATGTTGAAATATTGCTTTTCTGGCTTACATTCTATGGTTTCACAAATCACACCCATTTTCACAACACATTTCAAAGGCTATGACCATATGACTGAAGCAAGTATTATGACATCAAGCTAGATTATACAGAACTTTTGATCAAAAGATGAAAGATGAAAGCTTGTTGGGGGAAAAAAAATCTTATTTTTCCATCTCCCATATTATGGTTTATGTATGAAGCGAAGACTTAAGAGAAACACAGGCTTTTTAAAGAAGCTATGCAATATCACCCAGCCAGCAAGTGGCATACTGGCCAAATAGAGGTTAACCACCAAAGTGTAGTTGTCTGCAATTTGCTACACTGTTTGGCACTGAACTGATGATTAATTATAATTACTGCGAGGCTTGGCTTTGTGTCCTGCAAAAAATAAAACCCAACACTCTCTGATATGGAGCCCAAGCTGGCGGCTATGCTTCACTATGTTGTGCATTAAACAATAGAATCCGTTGATTATATTACACTAATGATGTCACACTTGAATAAGTGAGAACCAGGGTTGCAAGGAAGAAGCAGCTAATTGGAGAAAGGAATTCAAAGATTGATTAGCCTTTCTAAAAATAAAGAAAGACCATACCAAAAGCTGTACTGTTGTGAGCTGCCCCGAGTCTTCAGAGAGGGGCAGCATAAAAATCTAATAAATAAATAATAATAATAATAATAATAATAATAATAATAATAACAACAACAACAACAACAATAACAATAACAACAACAACAACAACAACAACAATAATAATAACAACAACAACAACAACAATAATAATAATAATAGAAGTACAACCCCTTTCAAGAAGGAAAAAAATGGGAGATCATCATATAACCCAATCTGGCTGAAAATAAGGCCATGTGAAAATCCAAAAGGTCAATATTGTAAGGGGCAGGCAAGGGTCCCCCATTGCTGGCACTATCAGTGCTCTCCCATTGACCAGAATAAGTGTGCATGTGTCTGGTGGGCGTGTGCATTGGCACAACATTCGGTGTGAGATTTAACATGCGCGGAAGCAAAAAAAAATCCAAAACTTGGTGAAATCTCACATTACAAATTCCACAGATATAGCTGATACACTATGTTGCCACAGCAAATGCAGCCAGCCAGTGTTCTGATGTCCAACTGACCCTTAATCAAGCTAATGTTATAACTTGGTTATGCCATGCTAGTGATTGTCAAATGCTGATTGCATGTCATCTATCAGATATTGCTAAATATCAACGTCTAGAGCAGGGGTGTCAAACCTGCATCATTGCATCGTCATCATATGATGATGTGATGATATCCCCCACCCCCCATGGTAAACCAGTGGTGGACATGGCCAACATAGGATGCATACCCAGGCTGCAGACTGGGAGTTTGACAGTCCTGTTCTAGAGTATGATGACTGTTATCACATACAGTGGTACCTCTACTGATGAACTTAATTCATTCCATGATCAGGTTCTTAAGTAGAAAAGTTTGTAAGAAGAAGCAATTTTTCCCACAGTAATCAATGTGTGTTTGGGGAAACCACAGGGAAGGTGGAGGCCCTGATTCCTCCCAGGAGATTCCTAGACAGGCCCCATGGAGACTTCTCCCCATCTTTTCCGGCCCTGTTTCCTCCCAGGAGATTCCTAGAGAGGCCCCATGGAGGCTTCTCCCCACCTTTTCCGGTTACAATTTCAGAGGCTTGGGTTTGTAAGTGGAAAATGGTTCTTGAGAAGAGGCAAAAAAATCTTGAACACCCGATTCTTATGTAGAAAAGTTCATAAGTAGAGGCGTTTGTAGGTAGAGGGTACCACTGTACTGTTAAACCCAATACCAAACAAACCTTTGAAAATCTGTGTTGTGAGTGGTTATTGGTGGGTATTAAATGCATTCAAAGATTGAAAGAACAAAATCACCAGGAAACGGTGCCAAGAAGGTTGCTGAAAGCTTGAGGAATAAAGCTGCTCTCAACAGTAGCAAAATCCAGGTTGTTGTATTTAAGCATCATTGAATTTTTTTAAAAAAATATTTTCTTTGATCCTTTGCATGCTGATATAGGTATCGGTCCGCTTGGTTCAATTGGGCTTACTGCAACTCCAATGGTGCACACTCTAACATTTCACACAACCCTCCATATACTTCCATGCTAAAGACCTATTTGAAAATGTGCTAACAGATATGTCTGTCCCGGCTTTATAGACTGCCTGCTTGCAGAAGAGAAAGCAAGGATTAGAACACTCAAAAAAAAAAGGATGAAACAAAAGAGAAGATCAAGTCAGGTATCAAAATGAGTATGGTTTCTAATGTATCTTTTAATAGATACTGTAAATTAGTTGAGACACAAAGAAACAAAGAGTCAGAAAGTATACATTTATCCACACTATTTTAGAGGTGCATTTTTAACATATTTATTTATTTATTTATTTATTTATTTTGTCCAATACAAATAGAAAGTTAAAGAAAATAAAAGCATGTAGTAGTAAATATCAGGGAAAGGATAGAAGAAAAGATGAGGAGTAGAGGAAAGGATATATGAATGGAAGAAAAGATATATAAAATATAGGCCACACTGATTGACAATCAATTTCACATGCTGTTGTGCACATTCAACTTTGTACAGAACGAAGTATTCAATGAGAATACTTCATTCAATCAGATCTAGGATGTGTTATTTGAGAGTTCCCTTTATTTTTTTTGAGCAGTATATATTGAGCCTGCAATGCTTCTGTAAGTGAAAATGGAGCTCAGGAAGGCTGGACGCAGCCCTCCTGAACTGTTTTTGCTGGCAGAGGGTTGCAGGAGGCTGTCACAGCTGAATTTGGAACTGGGAGCCTATTTTCATTGGCAGAGCACTTGGGCCACCATAGGCACCCCCGACATGAGTGACAATGAGCTATCCATGCCCACCTCGGCCACATCCCCCTTGCCTCCACCGTGAGTCAAACACAATCCTGATGCGGCCCTCAATGAAATGGAGTTTGACACCCCTGGTGTCATTTATCTGAAATAGTACAGGTTCTTCTGCTTGAGCAAGGGCTGGACTATTATTATTATTATTATTTATTATTATTTATTGGACTTGTATGCCGCCCCTCTCCGCAGACTCGGGGCGGCTAACAACAGCAGTAAAACAGTACAACAAAATCCAATACTAAAAAAACAGTTAAAAACCCATTATATAAAAACCAATCATACATACAAACATACCATACATAAAATTGTGAAGGCCTAGGGGAAAAGTGTATCTTAGTTCCCCCATGCCTGGTGGCAGAGGTGGGTTTTAAGCAGCTTACGAAAGGCAAGGAGGGTGGGGGCAATTCTAATCTCTGGGGGGAGTTGGTTCCAGAGGGTCGAGGCCGCCACAGAGAAGGCTCTTCCTCTGGGTCCCGCCAAGCGACATTGTTTGGTTGACGGGACCAGGAGAAGACCCACTCTGTGGGATCTAACTGGTCGCTAGAAGACCTCCAAGGTCTATTCTATTCTATTCTATTCTATTCTATTCTCTCCTTCTGTTTCCATGTCTATTCTTTTATCAGGAAATTCCAAGACCAAAATTCCAGATCTTTTAAGAAACTAATAATTAAATAACATTTGCATCGGACCAATAACATCATGGCATCGGATCAGAATATCTCCGGGACCGCCTTCTGCTGCACAAATCCCAGCGACTGATTAGGTCCCACAGAGGTGGCCTTCTCCAGGTCCCGTTGACTAAACAATGTCATCTGGTGGGTCCCAGGGGAAGAGCCTTCTCTGTGGTGGCCCCGACTCTCTGGAACCAGCTCCCCCTGGAGATTAGAACTGCCCCCACCCTCCTTGCCTTCCATAAACTCCTTAAAACTCACCTCTGCCGTCAGGCATGGGGGAATTGAGGCATTCCCCCTCCCTCCCCCAGGCCTATATAATTTATGTATGGTGTGTCTGTGTGTATGACTGGTTTAATAATGGGTTTTTAAAATGTTTTTTAAATTTATTAGATTTGTTATTTATTGTCTTATTGTATGCTGTAAGCCACCCCAAATCTAATAAATAAATAAATAAATAAATTTGAAACCAGGACCGACTTTACTCTGATCCTTCCAAAGGATCATTTCCAAACACCTCAGAACTTAGAATTTAATGGCTTCCATTTCATAGACTCATAATAGCCCAGTTGGAGATTCCTTTCATGAACAGGGAAAGAATAACAGAGCTCTGGGGAGCTGCCTCATTCAGTCAGACTTCAGGAACCGGAAAATATTTAGTAAACAATTGTTGAAAAGGACAATAAACTGAGCCTAATAAAAAATTGAAGCCTGACTCCAGAGGCTGCCAAATTATTAAGACAAAATTGTTTTGTTGGTTTGGAAGTGCCAGGAATGTTTGGTCATTTTCATCAACAGCTGGGATTTCGTAAAGTATTGGAGGCCTGGAAAAGATAGCTAAATTATTTGAAATATTGTTTCTCATCTCTTGTGTATCAGAAGTCCTTTACACCCTCCCTTCAAAGATGACAAAAGCAAGAAAAGAACATGGTTATTTCTCTCCCTGCTTTTACTTTAAGAGGCAAAAAGGAAAAGAAAAAAGGGGGGAAAAGAGAGAGCCAGTGTTGATTTAGTGGTTAAGGCACCAGACTAGAAAACAGGAGCCTGTGAGCCCTACTTCTACCATATGCATGAAAGCTGAGTGAATGGCTTTGGGCCAGTAGCTCTTTTTCAGTGCTACCCATCTCACAGGGTTCTTGCTGTGGGGAAAATAGAAGGGAGGAATATTATGTTTGTTCACCACCTTGAGTTATCTATAATAATAATAAAGGTGGCAAATATTTTTTTTAAAAAATCAAGGAGAAAAGGAAGCGTACAACTGAGAATCCACATCCCTCCAAAATTTTGTAACTCTCTAGGTGACTTGTGCTGAGCCCAACCTATCTGACAGGATTATCACTGTGGGGATAAAATGATGGGCAGATCCTGTCAATATCTATTATGCAGCATATGTACACACACACACAATTATCTATCTATCATCTATCGATCATCCATCTATCCATTATCTATCATCTCTTTCCCTCTCTCATCTATCATCCGCCTACATCAATATATCATAGCTCTCCTATCTATCTATCTATCTATCTATCTATCTATCTATCTATCTATCTATCTATCTATCTACCTACCTACCTACCTACCTACCTAATCTATCTCTCATCCATCCATTATCCTCTTTCTCACTCCTCTCTCTCCCTCTCTCCTGTTTATATACCATCTATCTGTCGATTATCTACCTGCCTACTCGCCTACCTACCTACCTACCTATCTACCTATCTACCTATCTGACTTGTGCTGAGCCCAACCTATCTGACAGGATTATCTCTGTGGGAAGAAAATGAAGAGAAATCATGCCAACATCTATTATATATTGTTCTGGTTTCTGGTAGAAGTTTAGTAATTACAAATAACTCTCATTAAATGCATCATTTCATGAATAAAGCAATTCTATTTATGTCTCTGCTCTCTTGTACTTCAACACATTCCTGACATCAATCGGTCTGTTATCTCTCTTCTAGCTGCATTCCTCACATTCCTTTTCCTGCTTAACTTAGACAAGATTTATTTCCTAACTACATAGCTATAAAAAATAGCAACACTGACTAAATACAATACAAAATACATTGGCTTACTTTCGTGTCGGGAAACCCCCCCTCCATATTTCTTTTCGGTAACATTGAAACTCCACCCTTCTTCTTCACTAGCCCCCTGACATGCCAATTACCTCACTACAATATTTAACCCATTCCTCTCCTTAATATCTTCTTCCAGACCTTTGCTCTCTACGTTTCTGAATTCTTCTGAATTTAGGATTAACCCAGTGTGCATCTGATTCTCCCTCGCTAGATCCTGAACTCATAGCCCCATTCTGTGGATGCCCTCCCACCTGTTCTACTACCTGTAACCCTGGGCCTCCCACTACTTCATAAACACTATCTGAATCTGAGTCCTCAATATCTTCATCCTCCTCCAACTGATCAAGAGTATGTACAACATATATGTATATTCTCATACATATATAATATCTATCTAAGTATCTATGTATGTATCTGTTTCCTTCCTCAATCTAATCTATCTAGAGATAGATAGATAGATAGATAGATAGATAGATAGATAGATAGATAGATAGATAGATAGATAGATAGATCTATATAAGCATATAGGTATTTGCCCTTGCTTGGGTTGTGCAAAGCTTCAGAGGAATGCTGTGATCTGACAAAGCTTTGATCACATCACACCATCAAAGCAGATTTACAAACTGAAACAAAAACCTGCTTTGATGAACCAAACGGAAGCAGGTGACTATGAAGAGTTTTGCAAGACTTTTGCAAGCCAATGGATTTTATCACTTTATTAAATTATTCTTCTCTCTGGGTTCTTTTTAGTTCTCCTTCACTTTCAGCTTCTTCAATATCCCCAGCCACAAGCGTCAACTTTGTTTTCTGTTATGTTAATAGTTTATAGGCTTATATGCTGGTATTGTCCACACAATTCAGGAATTCAACTCAGCTCTCTTGAATTTTATTTTACTACATTTTACTATGCCAACTATGCTTCTGTTATTCTCAGAGAACTATGTGTTTGCAAGCTCTGTGAAGCTTTCATCAAATATTATAGGAAGTTTCTGCTTCATTTAGTGGACTTTCCAGTTTCTTTTCTGAAAGAAGTTGTTATACAATAATACAGTTTAAAAAGGAAAGAAAAAAGAACCAGAAGTTTAGATTTATTTTAAGTTACTAATCTAAGCTTTGGAACAGATTTTATTTCTTAAAAATAAATCTACAGAAGAGTTCACACTTTGTGTCAGTCACATTTATTTTTCCCCTCCTTACAAAGATTAGATTTAAATAGTAATAATAGACATTTTTGGAGGAAAAGTGATTTTCCAACTGTTATGTATGGATACATTTAAAAAAAAATAAGAGTAGCAATGATCCTAATAAGTAGAATTAATGAGGCCTACCTGCAGAAGTGAAATGAAAAGTCACTTTTTCCATGCTGTGTGATTTATTTAATTAACAATGGGATTATATGCAATTAACCTCTCCCACCAAGGAAATGTTTCACATGAATGGAGAAAGGCCCGAACCTGTATGTCTCTTTTGCCTTCATTTTTTTTCTGGAGGAAATTTCAGATTAGGTGGTAGAGGAAGAGGAGGAGAGGAAAGGCCACCAATGGATTTAGTGTTGTAAGCAAAGTGATAGTAACAGAGGCAGTTGCTTTGGGCCCATAGACACAAAGCCTTTGTATTTATTTATTTGTTTGTTTGTTTGTTTGTTTGTTTGTTTGTTTGTTTACTTACTTACTTACTTACTTACTTACTTACTTACTTACTTACTTACTTACTTACTTACTTACTTACTTACTTACTTATTTATTCAATTTTTTTTGCCGCCCTTCTCCTTAGACTCGGGGCAGCTTACAACATGTTATCAATAGCACTTTTTACCAGAGCCAGCATATTGCCCTCACAATCCAGGTCCTCATTTTACCCATGTCAGAAGGATGGAAGGCTGAGTCAACCTTGAACAGGTGATGAAATTTGAACCGCTGACCTACAGATCTACAGTCAGCTTCAGTGGCCTATAGTACAGCACTCTACCTGCTGCGCCACCCCGGCTCATCTTTTACCATCCACATTTTGCCCTAATCCTTCAACAAAGCCAGGGGTGGGCAATTAATTTTGCCATGGGGCCGCATGAGAAATTGGAATGGTTTTAGAGGCCCGGACTAACGCTTTGTCAGGGAGGGGGCCTGCAGTATGCCTGCACAGAGGAGGCCTCCCTGGCAGCCCCTCCTGGCCTGTAGCTGCTGCTGCCCCCCCTCCACTGACGCTGCGGTTTCTCCTTCTTCCTCTCCTTCCTCCACCCGGCCGCACCCCAATTGCCGCCGCTGCTGCTTCTCTCTCTTTTGGCCGCTTGCTCAGCTCTGCCAAAGCATCTCTCTCAGGCTCCTGAGGTCACCCACAGTGACCTCAGCACCTAGCGCTCGCCTTATTGTCAATGTCCTGAGCCTCCCTCGGGCAGAGGAGCTGTGCGGCTGCCTCTGGACTGCCGTTTCCACGCTCCCACTGCAGAGGGTTGCAGGAGGCTGTCACAGCTGAATATGGAGCTGGGAGCTGTGTAGTGATGGGTTACTAGCCGGAACACCTCCACAGCTCTAGAGGTCCTGTGAGTTATGCTGCTACACCCGTGTTCCGGCAAGGTTTTCCACTTCCCTGCATGCTATGGACTGAAATCAAGGAGAAACGTCTTTTCACTAGCAGCAGCAAAATAGCCTCCCGAAAGAGATCAGACAAGTCCCCTGCCTGATGGCCTTAGAAGATGCTGAGCTGTTTCAGAATGCATTCTAGCTACGTTCATGGCTCGGTTGATCTTTTATTCCTTTGATCTTATTTTTGGCTTTTTACTGTTGGGATATGATTTAATGACTTTTGATCTGGATATTTACTTTTTATGTTAGATATTACAGCAGATATTTTAATTAACCATTTTTAGATTAGTCTCTGGGTGTATCTGGATTGGAGCAGGCCAAGAGTCCTATTAAATAAATAAATAAATATGAACTCTAATGGATTAAATTGATGAAAATACTGGGGCTAGAGTTAAAATTAAAAAAAGGAAGCAAACCAACTTTCCTGGAAATCAGTGGAGGAGCTTTCACTTCTTTGAACCAAAGCAATTGTTCTTCCCAAGCCATTTTTACAAAATTCTAGTCTTCCTTCTTTTGGGAATGATTTTACCTGCATTTATTACTCTTCTTCCTCAATCTCTTTGCAGGAAAACCAACAGAGCCAAAATTGGACTGAGGCAGAATGCTGCTTCTGTTTTAAAATGGCATTTTTAACAAGGTTCTTTTTAAAAAAACAAGAGTTGGAAGCAGTGATGGGCTACCAAAATTTTTACTAGCATACTGTGGGTGTGGCTGTGCATTTTGTTTCAACGTCTTTCAGTGCAAATTGGGTGCTCTGGGGTGGAGCTCCAAATTTTGCTACAGGAACTGCGTTCCTGACCATTCCCGCAGGAGCCCATCACTAGTTGGAATGGACCTTGCAGGTCATCTCATTCAATGCCCCATTCAAGCAGAAATTCCTATACCATTTGAGACAAATGGCAGTCCAATCTCCCCTTGAAGGTCGCAAGTGTTGGGGCTCTCACAACCTCCACTGGTAAGCTGTTCCACTGGTTGATCGCTCTCACCTTCAGAAAATTTTTTCTCACTTCCAGGCTGAATCTCTCCTTGGTCAACTTCTTCCATTATTCCTTGCCTGGTTTTCTGCTGCCTTGGAAAACAGCCTGACCCCCTCCACTCTGTGGCATCCCCTTAAGTGTTGGGACACTGCTATCATGTCACCCCTGGTCCTTCCCTTTTCCAGACTGGCCAAGTAACCAATCTTCACATGTTTTATTTTCCAGACCCTTTATCATCCTGGTTGCTCTCTTCTACACTTTCTCTAGAATTTCAATGTTCTTTTTGTAGTGTAGTGACCAAAACTGGATGCAGTTCTCTAGCTGTGGTCTGACCAAGGCATTATAGAGTGGTACTAGTACCTCTCTAGTCCTTGATTGTATCCCTCTATTTATGCAGCTCAGGACTGTGTTGGCTTTTTTGGCTGCTGCACACTGCTGGCTCATATTTAGTTGACCATCTTTTAAGAGATAAAAATATGTTACAAGAGCAAAATCCATTTTTTCAAAGAACCATAAGAAATATTACTCATCCTTTGCAAACTTAAACAAAAGGGTATTATTGTTCAGTTATAACAGTCCATTCATTTCCCTGGTTAGAAACACCTGCCTGTAGATGAACAAAGTAGCATACAGGATACTCAGCAAAATACCATAGCTTGAAGGTTCAATTCCTTATTTCTATGAGATCTAAAATTGATTTTAATGGCTATTTATACCTGAATAATTCCAATAAAAATGAAACCAGTTATACACTGCCTCCTATTGGTCAATAAGCCATAGAATACTACAAAAAGTAATACAGTGTTCCCTCGATTTTTGCGGGGGAGGCGTTCCGAGACCGCCCGCGAAAGTCGAATTTCCGCAAAGTAGAGATGTGGAAGTAAATACACCATTTTTGGCTATGGACAGTATCACAAGCCATCCCTTAACACTTTAAACCCATAAATTACCATTTCCCATTCCCTTAACAACCATTTACTCACCATTATTACTGATACAATTGAACAAGACACTTAGTGATCCTGATATTTATAAACATAATTATTTATTAACAATAATAATTATTTTTTGTTTATTTGCAAAAATTATTAGTTTGGTGATGACGTATGACATCATCGGGCAGGAAAAACCGTGGTATAGAAAAAAAACCATGAAGTACTTTTTAATTAATATTTTTTTGAAAAACCATGGTATAGGCTATTCGTGAAGTTCGAATCCGCGAAAATCGAGGGAACACTATATTCCTTGTTTTCATGATATATGATCTTACAGCACTAGAAGGGAAAAAAAGTCCTACATATTCAACACATTTCACTCTTTAGCATTTGAAAATTTATAAAAACCGAAAACTGATGGATTTAATGAGAGTGCAATACACACACACATGCATGTACACACACAGTAAGACAAGTACTGTATATAGTCAAAAGCCTATAATGGATAATTTAGGTATCATATTTTAAATTAGTTTTAATCTATTTCATGCAATAGTGTGATGCTTGAAGACATCTAAAAGGACACATTATTAGTGGTTGTTGAGAGATATTAGAAAAAAACCTTCATTATAAAAAATGTATGGCTTTATATAATTAAAAAATTGAAGCCGAGTACATTGACAAAAGTTCTGTATGCTCTTAAATTATTCAGAATTGTGTTACATTACAGCAGCGGTTTTAATTAAAAGTACGAACTGCAGCTAATCTACTACCTCAGAATGAAATATAATCTATAAGTATGGTTTAATTTTTCTAAAACCAAGAAGAAATATATGGATTCCAAATGCAAGGGTCTTTGTTTAATTGATAACCGGGAGGGGGGGGGAGAGCGGCATTTAATTCAAACCGGAACGATTTTATTTATTATCCAAATAACCATCTGCTTTCATGAATACAATTGACGTATACATCGATTTGGAGCTCTTTTTCTTTAAAAAGTAGCCCCACGACTGTAATTCTCATATCAGTCCTGAACACCCAAAAGACATTTCTATATTGATTCTTCAACTACCTCATTACTTGTTTATAATTAAAACCTTGTTTAAAAAAATGAATCCCCAGGGAGACAATTTGATGAGGTAGGAAGTCACCTTGATTAACAGTATCTGATGTCAGGTTGTTGAATTTCTCCCTTGCTGTGGAATATTCTGGTACACGTATACAGAGGAATACCTTATGTGTGTATGTGTCTGACATATTTTTGCTGATAATAAAAATGGAGTCAGTCAGTCTGTCTGTCTGCCTGTCTCTCTGTCTCTATCTATCTATCTATCTATCTATCTATCTATCTATCTATCTATCTATCTATCTATCTATCTATCTATCTATCTATCTATCTATCTACCTACCTACCTACCTACCTACCTACCTACCTACCTACCTACCCACCCACCCACCCACCCACCCACCCACCCACCCACCTATCTATCTATCTATCTATCTATCTATCTATCTATCTATCTATCTATCTATCAACAGTGGTACCTCTACCTACAAATGCCTCTACTTGAGAACTTTTCTAGATAAGAACCGGACATTCAAGATTTTTTTGCCTCTTCTCAAGAACCATTTTCCACTTACAAACCCGAGCCTCCGAAACTGTAACCAGAAAAGGTGGGGAGAAGCCTCTGTGGAGCCTCTCTAGGAATCTCCTGGGAGGAAACAGGACCTCCACCCTCCCTGTGGTTTCCCCAATCACACACATTATTTGCTTTTACATTGATTCCCATGGGAAAAATTCTTACAAACTTTTCTACTTAAGAACCTGGTCACAGAATGAATTAGAGGTACCACTCTGTCTGTCTGTCTGTCTGTCCGTCCGTCCGCTTGCCCGCACGCCCATTTACCTACCTACACACACACATTTGTTTGTTTTTGTAAATTTTCACGGATATATGTATGTAAGTTTTGGTGTGTTTGGGCTCCCCCCCCCGAATACAGTGATCCCCCGATTATCGCGAGGGTTCCGTTCCATGACCCCTCGCGATAATCGATATTTCGGGATGTAGTGGTGCAGAAGTAAAAACACCATCTGCGCATGCGCGCCCCTTTTTCCATGGCCGCACATGCGCAGATGGTGGAGTTTGCGTGTGGGCGGCGGGGAAGACCCGGGGAAGACCCAGGGAAGGTTCCTTCGGCCGCCCAACAGCTGATCTGCTCCGCAGCGCGGCAGCAGCGAGGAGCCGAAGATGGGGTTTCCCCGTTGCCCAGGCAACGGGGAAACCCCATCTTCGGCTCCTCGCTGCTGCCGCGAGAACAAGAGGGGGAGAGATAGAGAAAGAGAGAGAAGGAAAGAAAGAGATGAGAGAGGGAGGAAGAGAGTGTGAGAGAGGAAGAAGCAAGAGAGAGAAAGAGAGAAAGAAAGATGAGAAAGGAAGGGAGTGACGTCATCGGGTGGAAAAATCGCGATATAGCGTTTCGCAATGATCGAGATCGCGAAACTCGGGGGATCACTGTATATGAACATTCCCTCAATACAGATACATGCGATGATACCTCCTGCCTACCAGACATCTGGAAGCTAGCCCTAGTCAACAAATGAACTCTACTAGGTCAATCAACTTACCAAATATGATTCCACCAACCCATCAAAACATTACAACACAGCCATCCAACCCATTTGCAGCAGTTGAGCCAGCATTCCACACATCCCCACCACTATTTATAGAAAAAAATGGCAGCTCCAACCACAGTATTCGCAGCAGTATGAAGCCCAAAACATCAGACTGAAGATGATGAGTGTGATCTCGTCGAAACATTGCAAAAACATTCTCGATCTTACACGAGAAAAAACCCCGAACACACCAAAACTTACTTAGGCACATACGCATACACACACACACACACACACACATCTATCCCTCCCTCCCTCTCTCTCCCTCTCTCCCTCTACCTCCCACTCTCCCTCTCACCTCTCTCTCTCCCCCCCCCCTCTCTCATTAGTGGGCATAAAACTATTCCCATAGTTTCTGTTCTCTATTTTTAAAAACCCTGACAAACTTCGCCAGGGAAAAAGCTTTGTGTTAGTTCACAAAGCAAATGAAATCATTCATCAGGGTAGTGATTGTGCTACTTTTTCATGGGTTTTCTTTGCATAGGAGTATGAAGGAGGGAAGGAGGGGCGGGAAAGTGAATAGCCTTAATTAAGCAGGCCAGATGTCATGCAGAATTACATGACCAGAGTGTTGCCTTTTCCTGCCAACTCTCACAGTCCTGACCTATCAAGCCGTTCTTTAAGAGTGCAAAATAATAGAGTCACCAGGTGGCCATCTTATCAACGTCAGCTGCCATCTGTATCGAAATGTGCTAAATTATGTCTAGTTCTGTTTAACGTGCACTCTTATCCATTAGAGGCACAGCTGGAAACCACAAACTTGTGTTAATTGAAACATCAACTGTGCTTTAAACCTCTGTCCCAGATATTAAAGCCACTTTCCCCAGTTCTGTTTTGTCGTTGGCCATCTTGATCATCTTTACTAAACAAACAGGCTAATTTTATAATAAATCCACCCATTCATCTATCAGAGTTTGGAAGTTTGGTTCGCTTGCTTCTCATGTGAATTCAGCTACTGGCCTGTAACAAACCTCTTCGAAGTAGAATACATTATTTTGGCTTGGTCCTTCTATACAAATAAGCTCTGACAACAATGAAACACAGCTTCTAAGCCTTGAACACTGGCCATTCAGAAGTTCCATGATATCTTCCCTGCTGTAATTTATCAGAGTTGTGTGAAGCTTTGAATCAGTGATTCAATTTTGATCCACACTACCAGAGCAGATTTCGGGAGTGGAGGGCAGAGGAAGATTTTAGGCAACAATGAGACAACAAACAAGACCAGCTTCTGGATTTTTATTGGATAGATTGGAGAGACCTTTAGTGGAAATGAATGAAACCATGTACAATGAGAGCAAATGTATCAAAGACAAATTCCTTGTGTGTCCAATCACACCTGGCCAATCAAGAATTTTACTCTATTCTATTCTATTCTATTCTATTCCATTCCAATCAATTTTTAGGATAAAGGCAGGAGAACTAAGGAGGAAGAGTTTTCTTGATCAGATGACTTACATATGAAAGATCAGATCATGTAAAGAATATTTTTTTTTTAAAAAAATGTGTATGTATTTGTACCCTGCCTTTATTATTTTTCTAAAAAATTCAAGGTTGCAAACATATCCAATATAACTTTCTCCTCCTATTTTCCCATAACAAAATCCCTGTGAGATTAGTTGGATTGAGATATGGTGACTGGCCCAAGTTCATGCAACTGGCTTTCATGGGTCAAGAGCAGCTACTGGCATGAAAGGCAGCCAAACTTTTTACTGACATACTGTGGGTGTGGCTTATTTTGTGGGTGTGGCTTAATGGTCATGTGACTTGGTGGGAGTGGCTTGCTGGCCAGGTGGCCAGGTGGGAGTGGCTTGAACGATCATCATCGTTCAAGTGAACTGTTAAGTCCTTGACTTACAACTTTACCAGTGTCACTCACTGGGATGACAATTAGCTTTGTGTTTCCCGCGCTCTCCTTCCTGGGTTGTCCCACCTGCCTCAGGCTGGGTACTAGGCGAACAGGTGCTGCTAGAAGCATAAATGCTGTCAGCGCCGCTTCCACCCACACCTTCTGCTTGCACCTCAGACAGGAGATGGTTGCGTGAGGCTGGAGGGGAGCTGGGCAGCAGAGAGGGAAGCTTGTCCAAGGCCAGAAAGGAGGAAAGAGGAAAAAATCAAGGAACGGAGTCGCAGCAGCAAGGAAAAAAAGGAGAGCCGAGCGAGACCAGTAATCTATCAAGTGACAGCCCCCGATCAGCTGGAGCTGCGCATGCATCTTCATTTCTGCCGGTGGAAAAGTGTTCCACCCCGTCCTGCCTGCTGCCCACCCCTGGTCAACAGGGACTACAATTCATGGTCTACCACTTTCTAATTGACAATCAACCATCAAACTGCTCTATGATATAAAGAAGAGTGGCATGAACAAAATTGATATTGTTGGGGCATTAGATGAAAACTGAATGACTAGGGAGCTGGATGTTATAGTGTGTGATTGAATGGGACTGGACGAGTCCCATCCAATCACATAGGTCTGTAGGGATTCTCAGTCATCCAGGTCATGGTTGTCCTTAAGGTGATTTTTCAGGGGGCAATTAGACTTATATGCTTTTTCTTTTGAAGGCTTTTTGCTTCTCATCCAAGAAGCTTCAAAGTTGAAGAAGCTTCTGGATGAGAAGCAAAAATCCTTCCAAAGGGGGGAAAAAACAAGAAAAAGCACCATTGGAACATCCAATCAAATATTATATTAAATAATAATAATAATAAAACCTGTGATTGGGAGAACAGGTATACGGTAATATGAGATAGTGAGTGAAGGAGTTTGCTGTACATTAGCCTAGGAAAGATGACTATAAAGGAAATAACTTTTCAATTTCTTGCTTGTTGATTCCCACTGTATAGAGCGCTGGTGAGACCACATTTGGAGTACTGTGTTCAGTTCTGGAGACCTCACCTACAAAAAAATATTGATAAAATTGAACGGGTCCAAAGACGGGCTACAAGAATGGTGGAAGGTCTTAAGCATAAAACGTACCAGGAAAGACTTCATGAACTCAATCTGTATAGTCTGGAGGACAGAAGGAAAAGGGGGGGGGGGGGGGCATGATCGAAACATTTAAATATGTTAAAGGGTTAAATAAGGTTCAGGAGGGAATTGTTTTTAATAGGAAAGTGAACACAAGAACAAGGGAGCACAATCTGAGGTTAGTTGGGGGAAAGATCAAAAGCAACATGACAAAATATTATTTTACTGAAAGAGTAGTAGATGCTTGGAACAAACTTCCAGCAGACGTGGTTGGTAAATCCACAGTAACCTAATTTAAGCATGCCTGGGATAAATATATAAATTATAGGAAATAGTATAAGGGCAGACTAGATGGACCACAAGGTCTTTTTCTGCTGTCAATCTTCTATGTTTCTATGTTTGATTCTATTTTGTTTTGTTGTTGTTGTTGTTGTTATTATTTATTTATTTTATTTGTCAAACGAGTATAGTATTATAATACATATTAACATAACATAACATAAGTAGAACGTAGTAATAGAAAGGATAATAAGACAGTAGGACAGGGACATTAGGCACAAAAGTGCACTTATGCACGCCCCTTACAGACCTCTTAGAAAAGGGGAGAGGTCAACAGCAGATAATGTAAGGTTGAAGATTTTGGGGTTGGGGTTGGGGGAACAACAGAGTCAGGTAATGATTTCCAGGCGGTGACCACTCTATTGCTGAAATTGTATTTTCTGCAGTCAAGTTTGGAGCGATTTACATTCAGTTTGTATCTATTACGTGCTCTTGTGTTGTTGTTGTTAAAGGTGAACTAGTCACTGACAGGGAGTACATTATGATGTATGATTTTATGAACAACAGTTAAATCAGTTCGGAGATGACGTAGTTGTAAATTTTCTAGATTTAGTATTTGAAGTCTGGAGGAATAGGGTAATTTGGAAGTATGGAAAGTATTTCTGGACTCCTTCGATTGTATTAATATCCGATATGCAGTGTGGATTCCACACAGGTGAGCTATATTCTAGAATAGGTCTGAGGAATGTTTTGTATGCTCTGGTTAATAAATCAGTGTTTCTAGAGAAGAAGCTACGTAAGGTTAGGTTTACAATTCTTATAGTGATGTTCCTAATGGACTTTGGATAAAGCAAAAACTCAGAGAAGAGTTGCTGGAATGGAGAATGCTGTCCATCATGGGGAGATACTATGGTATGTATGTATGTATGTATGTATGTATGTATGTATGTATGTATGTATGTATCTATCTATCTATGTATCTATCTATCTATCTATCTATCTATCTATCTATCTATCTATCTATCTATCTATCTATCTATTTATTGGACTTCTAGCCCGCCCTTCTCTGTAGACTCAGGGTGGTTTACAAAACAAGAATAAATACAGATTAAAACACATAATAAATCCAAACGTTAAAACTCATCTAATCTAATGTAAAAAACCCCAATTATTTAAATAAATAAATAAATAAATAAGAAAGAAAGAAAGAAAGAAAGAAAGAAAGAAAGAAAGAAAGATGGAGTGGGGTAGAGAGAAATGTACTTTCAGACTTGCAAAATTCTATTACTGTAAGCTTACGATAAAGTTAGAGTTAGTAACTTCCGGGTAGATTTCTTGTGTGGACTACATCACAAGGCTAATACTGACTGATGTCAGAGAAACTCCAGATTTGTCTCTTGCCATGCTTTAGGCTTCATTTCCTTTCTCAGTTCTCAATTCTTTTAATATGGCCACTCACAAACTTTAAAACTCTTTTACTGGATTTTTTTTATTTTATTTTATTCATATGCCCAATACACAAATACATAGGAAGAAAAATAGACATGTGGTAATATATATAAGGGTAAAAGTGAACTTAGAGGAGAGGATATATGAAAGGAAGAGAATATATATGATAGGTAAAAGAAAGGAAAGACAGGGGATGAAAGGCACACCAGTGCACTTATGTACACCCCTTACTGGCCTCTTAGGAACCTGGAGAGGTCAATCGTGGAGAGTCTAAGGGAGAAATGTTGGGGGTTAGGGGTTGACACAATTGAGTCCGGTAATGAGTTCCACGCTTCGATAACTCGATTGTTGAAATCATATTTTTTACAGTCAAGTTTGGAGCAGTTCGTATTAAGTTTGAATCTGTTGCGTGCTCTTGTGTTGTTGCTGTTGAAGCTGAAGTAGTCATTGACCAGTAGGACGTTGCAGCATATGATCTTGTGGGCAATACTCAAGTTGTGTTTTAGGCGCCGCAGTTCTAGGCTATCTAGGCCCAGGATTGTTAGTCTATTTTCATAGGATATTCTGTTTCGAGTGGAGGAGTGAAGGGCTCTTCTGGTGAAATATCTTTGGACATTTTCAAGGGTGTTGATGTCTGAGATGTGGTATGGGTTCCAGACAGATGAGCAGTAGTCTAGGATGGGTCTGGCAAAAGTTTTGTAGGCTCTTGTGAGTAGTGTGAGATTGCCTGAGCAGAAGCTGCGTAGGATCAGGTTAACAACCCTAGAAGCTTTTTTGGCTGGAAGCAAAGGCTAGGACTGAGTCGAAAGAGGGGGAATCTAAAATGGAGAGCACTATTTATGTTTTCAGACTCAGTCCTGATTGGCTAACGGACAAGGCCAACCCATCCTTGGAGACTAGCTCCACCCACTCTGGAGAATTGGCTTCTACACCCTCTTCTGCTACTAGAATTACTATAGGAAATGACCAGGCTGAGCGATGGTTGGGTGGGAGGGAGAGACCAAATGCACCATCATTTTGCAGTATCTACACTCCAAACAGTAACAGATCTAAATCCAGCCCTCCTGGACTGACTCAATTTGCTTTGGCTGTTATTAGTTCAGATTCTTGTGAATAGGCAGCACTTGTGTTATGAAATAAACAGAACTGCATCCTGGTCCCCAATTTCTTGCACCTGCAGTTATCCATCTGTGTTAGTCTTGCCGACGCAAATGGAATTTCAACTCAGCTCTGTGAACATGAACTCAATGCTGATTAGTTTAGTGTGGACTCTTCAATCAAAATAATTTGATTGAACAGTCAAATTAGAGACCTATATCTATAAATAATATTCTGGGGTTATCAGGTTGAAAACTGCACTCTTAACAGATTCTTTTGAGAGAATCTTGAAGCCGGCAATTCTTGCTTGGTTCTGTCCACTAGCATCAGCAATCAGGCGTTTTGCAAGAGGCAAAAGAGCTAAATGTATTCATTCAAATGAACCAAAAGTGTAAAGATGAGGAATTACTTAGTTAGAAGACACCACACATTACCTAGGCTTCATCCGTTTTTCATCTAAAAAAAGTTTCAGGAGTGATGCCAATAGCCAGCCTCCGTATCTGTTATCTCTCATTCCACTTTTTAAGATAACCTTCATAAGCTGATTTACCGATGACAATAAGTTTACTTTGAGAAAATTATATTTCTGATCTAATAAGAAAAAATAAATAATTCAGAACTCTCACATTATTATAGGAAATTATATTTAGCAGAGCACGGGGACCTGTGTAATGAGAAGCATTCACCTTGCTAACGGAATGCTACTCTGCATTTAATCTCATAATATTCCCTGCAGGGTGTACAAGGCAGCTTGCTAGAAACTATAATGACTCCTTTGCTGATTTGTACTGGGCAAAGGGAGGGAAAAAAGATATATGAAGATAGACAAAACGAGGAGTGAGCTTCATTTCATAGGAACATGAAATGGTTCCTATGAAAGGCTGACTTGTCTATCAAGCAAACATCTAGAGAAGGTTCAATGGAAAAAGCCTACACCAGATTTGCTCAGTCTGACAGTCTCTGGGGTTTCATAAATCTCAAATGGCATGAGCAACTCTAAGTATTCTGGTTCTTTCTCAATAATTGCTTTCCTATTATTCACCTAGTAAGGAGTGGAGTTTCCAGTTTCCAAAGAGCTGGTTAACTTCTGGAAAGGAGTTTAACACTAAGGCTGCATTACTATTACTATTACAGAAACCTCACATCCTGGACACAAACTTCTTCAATTCCTATCCTCAAAACAACGCTATAATGCACTGGACACCAGAACAACTAGACACGAGAACAGTTTTTTCCCCAAACGCCATCATTCTGCTAAACAAATAATTCTCTCAACACTGTCAAACTATTTCCTAAGTCTGCACTACTGTAAATCTTCTCAGCGTTCCCATCACCCATCTTCTCCCACTTATGACTGTATGACTGTAACTTGTTACTTGTACCCTTATGGTTTATAATAACATAGATTGTTTCCTGATTGTTTATTTGAACCCTATGACAATCATTAAGTCTTTTACCTCATGATGCTTGACAAATGTATCTTTTCTTCTATGTACACTGAGAATTTATGAACCAAAGACGAATTCCTTGTGTGTCCAATCACACTTAGCCAGTAAAGAGTTCTATTTTGTTCTATAATATACCCATTACTGCTTCAGAGCATCATGTGTAGGCATGGGGAGAAGAAGCATAGCCTCATAAAAGCATTTGCTATAAGGTCTCTGCATGTAGGGCAATGAGGTTGTAGTACAGCTGGCCTTGTGCATGGCCCTTGATCTCACCAGTAGAAAAGAAAAGAGCTCCAAGTTTGAAGCTAAATCCCATAGTATGAAGAAAATATTCCATCCTGTGGAATCTATATACTATTGAAACTCTTGTATCTCTTTGATTGTTGGAATGTTCAATTGGGCAAAACAGTGCATCACAGGGCAACCGTTTTTGAATCAATATATCCATGAGTGGGTTGCTACTAGTATAGAAACATAGAAACATAGAAGTCTGACGGCAGAAAAAGACCTCATGGTCCATCTAGTCTGCCCTTATACTATTTCCTGTATTTTATCTTAGGATGGATATATGTTTATCCCAGGCATGTTTAAATTCAGTTACTGTGGATTTATCTACCACGTCTGCTGGAAGTTTGTTCCAAGGATCTACTACTCTTTCAGTAAAATAATATTTTCTCATGTTGCTTTTGATCTTTCCCTCAACTGACTTCAGATTGTGTCCCCTTGTTCTTGTGTTCAGTTTCCTATTAAAAACACTTCCCTCCTGTATCTTATTTATCCCTTTAACATATTTAAATGTTTCGATCATGTCCCCCCTTTTCCTTCTGTCCTCCAGACTATACAGATTGAGTTCATTAAGACTTTCCTGATACATTTTATCCTTAAGACCTTCCACCATTCTTGTAGCCCGTCTTTGGACCCGTTCAATTTTGTCAATATCTTTTTGTAGGTGAGGTCTCCAGAACTGAACACAGTATTCCAAATGTGGTCTCACCAGCACCCTATATAGCGGGATCATAATCTCCCTCTTCCTCCTTGTTATACCTCTAGCTATGCAGCCAAGCATCCTACTTGCTTTCCCTATCGCCTGACTGCACTGTTCACCCATTTTGAGACTGTCAGAAATCACTACCCCTAAATCCTTCTCTTCTGAAGTTTTTGCTAACACAGAACTGCCAATACAATACTCAGATTGAGGATTCCTTTTCCCCAAGTGCATTATTTTACATTTGGAAACATTAAACTGTAGTTTCCATTGCTTTGACCATTTATCTAGTAAAGCTAAATCATTTACCATATTACAGACGCCTGTATGACGGTATGGTCTGGTTCTGTGAACCGGTAGCGTCGAGAGGCTCCGCCCACCTACACTGAATGCTGTTGTGCATGCACAGAAGCTTCTGTGCATGTGCAGGAGCATCATGCACACATGAGCGCATGTGTAAACCGGTAGCAACGGGATTCACAACCCATTACTGGATATATCTCAACTAACTTACAAAATGCATCTACAATCCAGAACTCATGATTCCTACAGGATTCAAATTTGGCAAAGCTTTGGCTGTTTCAATGCTGTGGTTACCCATGATCACATGACTATCACATGAATTATCACACCTTTTGCTCCCTGCCAACTTCCTATAAGGTGAGTCAATGGGGAAGCCAGCTGAAGTCAGAAGTCTCTCAGACTCCCACTGTTTTGTTTTGGTTTCATGCCTGCCCAGGGTCATTCTGTTTCTTTGTTGAGATAAGGAAGCATCTCTGAAATGACGACTCATTGTTGGGTGGCAGCAATGAGTCATGGACTGTCTATGACTCCAGTGACCTCCAACTTTTGGGGCACCAGAAAACAGTTCCATGGAGAGAATCCTTTCCGTGGACTAGAGGGCGTGTGGTTTCGTGTGCTGCCTGCATCCTGCAGATGGAGCTTCACTTATTTGTGATGCCCAGTTTTTGTCATGCTGTGGACCGGTGCTGCTCCATAGACAGGGGTTAGGGACCCCTGCCAAAGTGCATATATACAAAATATGTATATATTGCATATGTATATATGTAAATATGTATATATTTTGTTTTTCTGCTGCCTTTTATTAACAGGTAAGGGCATCCTCTGAACATTTGTTGTAAATATGCAATCCTAACAAAATTGTTTCGCCTTATACCTAGGTAAATAATGTTACTTTATAAATACACTCTGTCAGAAGTGACCACTTGCATTCTAAAGCAAAATAAGCAGCAACTAAGTGCTCAGAAGCAGTTATAGCAGAATATCTTCTTCATTGCTTATTTGACCCCTATGACAATCATTAAGTGTTGTACCACATGATTCTTGACAAATGTATATTTTATTTTATGTACTTTGAGAGCATATGCACCAAGACAAATTCCTTGTGTGTCCAATCACACTTGGCCAATAAAAATTCTATTCTATTCTATTCTATATCTCCGGGACCGCCTTCTGCCGCACGAATCCCAGCAACCGATTAGGTCCCACAGAGTTGGCCTTCTCCGGGTCCTGTCAACCAAACAATGTCGTTTGGCGGGTCCCAGGGGAAGAGCCTTCTCTGTGACGGCCCCGACCCTCTGGAACCAGCTCCCCCCTGAGATTAGAACAGCCCCCACCCTCCTTGCCTTTCGCAAACTCCTTAAGACCCACCTCTGTCGTCAGGCATGGGGGAATTGAAATATCTTCCCCAGGCCTATACTGTTTATGTATGGTATGTTGTGTGAATGTTTTTTAAATTATGGGTTTTTAGATTTCTAATTATTGGATTTGTATTTTACACTGTTTTTCTGTTGCTGTTGTGAGCCACCCCGAGTCTGTGGAGAGGGGCGGCATACAAATTTAATAGATAGATAGATAGATAGATAGATAGATAGATAGATAGATAGATAGATAGATAGATATAGCAGTATTAGGAATTAGGATTATGTTTGGGACTATAGGTGGTAGGAACTCTATCTGGGAGTTCTAATCCTCCGTGTCTCTGGAACAGCATGATGAAAACTTTATCGGATAGGTATTCCATGCTCATTCTCCAATTCTAAGTGCAGGTCACATTACAATGCTCAAGTGCTACTATAAGAAGCAGTGCATGAAGAGAGGCAGCCAAGGGGAAAGATAAAGTAAAGTTTCCATCAAGTGGAATATAGCTTCTGGTTGAGGAGCTGGATGAATATATTCCTAAAGTTTTTGTTGTGAGCCTCTCTGAGTCCCTAGGGCAACAATGGCAAACCTATGGCATGGGTGCCACAGGTGGCACGTGGAGCCATATCTGTTGGCACGTGAGCCATTGCCCTAGATCAGCGCCAATGAGCATATGTGTGCTGGCCAGTTGATTTTTGGCACACACTGAGACTCAGGGAGGGTGCTTTTGGCTTCCAGAGGGGGTGCTAGCAGAATGATGAAAGCAGTGACACATCATATATTTGCAAACCTAATCCCTTTTGTATATGTATTGTGATGTTTCACACATATACAAAAGAAGCAGAGTTGAAGCGTGATGCTCTGATGCTGTTTTTGTCTTCTAAAAAAAAATAAATAAAAGGCCAGATCTTGTGGATGTCTAGTTTGATGAAAAGAAGGGTTAAATGATAGCCTTCTTCCAATATCTTAGGGATTGCCACAAAGAAGAGGGAGCCAAACTATTCTCCAAAGCACCTGACAGCAGGACAAGAAGCAATGAGTGGAAACTAATCAAGGAGAGAAGCAACTTAGAACTAAGGAGAAATTTCCTGACAGAACAATTATCAGTGGAACAACCTGCCTCCAGAGGTTGTGAATGCTCCAACATTGGAAGTTTTAAAACAGAAATTGGATAACCGCTTGTGTGAAATGCTATAGGGTTTGTGCCTAAGCAGGGAGTTGGACTAGAAGACTCCCAATATGCCGTCCAACTCCTGTTCTATTCTATTCTGTTCTATTCTATTCTAAACTCAAAATTACATATGACACACACAGCCCAACTTTCTGAGTCAGTGGACTCGCTGGTAACATACATGGGTCTTTATTTCAGTGACCATTATAAAATTGACTGACACTATCTTCCAAACTTTCTCAATCTCTTCCAAAGCTGAAACAAAAACAAAATAAAAAGACAGACCTGCAGACAATGTTCCCTCTAATTTTTTTTCAGTGTGGGCGGAAAAGTATAGTGTCTGAGCGACAGTCCCCTTGGGACTGGGCGGTATAGAAAAGTAAGTAAGTAAGTAAGTAAGTAAGTAAGTAAGTAAGTAAGTAAGTAAGTAAGTAAGTAAGTAAATAAGAAAAAAAATCCCTTCATTTTTATTTAAAAAAATTAATAATTTTAAAAAACCAAAATCCATTACTATTAAAACTAAAACAACCAGCAAAACCAAAAACATAACTATTAATAAAAACAGGTGAGGGCTGAGTTTTTTCCCCCTCTGTTATTATTTAAGTGCTTTTACCATATGATTTAAATCAAGAGTTACTTCTCTCTCTGTTTCTCTCTCTTTCCTGTCATTCTCTGCCTCAATCATTTTCTCATTTCTCTTTTTTTTCTCCCCTTTTTTCTATCATTTCTCTCTCTCTCTTCTTTCCACTCTTCTCTCTCTCTTGCTTTCTCTGTCTCTCTCTCTCTTTCTGTCTTGCTCTCTCTCACTCTCTCCTCTCTCTCTCTCTTGCTTTCTCTCTCTCTCTCTGTTGCTTTCTCTCTCTCTTGCTTTCTTTCTCTCTCTTTCTCTCTCTCCTCCTCTTGCTCTCTCTCATTTTTCACTTTCTCTCTCTTGTTTTCTTTCTCTCTCACTCACTCTTTCTCTCTCTTGTTCTCTCTCTCTTGCTATCTCCCCTCTTTCTCTCTCTCTCTCTCTTTCTCACTTTCTCTCTATCTTGCTCTGTCTGTTGCTCTCACTCTCTCTCGTTCTCTCTCTGTTCTTCTCACAGCGAAGACCAGCGAAGGTGATTTTCAATGTCGGGCGCGCGCACTCCCCATCCCCCTGCCAGCCCACCTGGAACATTCAAAATAAGAAAAACCTTCGCCGGTGAAGGTTTTTCTTATTTTGAATGTTCCAGGCGGGCTGGCAGGGGGATGGAGAGCATGCGCGCCAGGATGCCCGACATTGAAAATCACCTTCGCCAGCCTCTGCTGTGAGAACGCCTGCCCCGCCTCTCCAGCAGCCCCCTCGGTGACAGCCCGGGACAAAAGTGCTCTCGGCAAAGGAACTGTGAGAGGGGCAGGGCGGGCGTTCCCAAAGTGCTCGGAGCGGCTAGCGGCCGGATGAGAAGGACGAGAAGCCGCAGTCGCCACTGCCGCTGCGGGAGGAGCCGTGCCCCAAGGCAGGAAGCGGAGGAGGAGAAAGAGAGGCGGATTGGGTGGGTGGGGGGCAGCGGCGAGAAGCCAGGGGCGGGAGGGGGACAGGACGAGCTGGGGGGGTGGGGGCGGCCGCAGCTCCTTGCGCGCCCTTGGAAAAGGGTGCACGGGGGTGTTTTGGGCTCTGCATGCGCGCAGCTTAGAGGGTACAGTGCCTGCAGACCTGCACTGATGGAACCAGTTCTGTGACATCATCATGATGTCACCAGTGGGTCAATATCAGTTTGGGTGAACCAGCCCCAACCGGGAGGAACCTCCTCTGATGTTTTTAGACTGAGAAGTTAAAAACAAGCATTATTTGGAGAAATATGTTATATTAATATGCATAATAGGTCACCCTTCTGGTCACTTTTTATGGATGAGTCTAAGAAGGCTATAAAAAAAGATAGTAGGTGATTGAAGAAAAAAATAGCTTCAGGGTTTACTTTGAGACACAAGATAAAATCAGTTCTCATTTTACAAAGAGAACAGCTGAAATCATTTTCCACTTCACAGGTAACAAAGATCTGGTCCAGGTGTCCTACTTCGTTGTTCTAAAATACTCCACACACAGTATTGAACAATTTCAAAGGCAATGCTAGTATGCAATTACCCTGCAATCCAAAAAGATAAAGTCAGATGTTGAACTAAATAAATTCAATTCTGGTACAGCTAAGATGTGAAATACCTGGCAATTTTCCACAGTATGTTAACTATTGATTACAGCTGAAATTGTCTTGTTCTTTAGGAAAAATTAACTGGCAAAGCATACAACTTTTCAGTATTCTGAAATTTGGTATTCTGCTTCTGTTTGACACGGTATCTAATAATAGATGAATTAAAGGGATTGCAGGACACACATTCTGCTACTGAAATCACTAAAAAGAAAAATCCATAATCAGCCAGTTTTAACCTTATCATCATAAAAATAAAATCTTCTTATGTCAAGCTTTACTTCTGATGACATCACAAACATGTCCAAGCTATTTTCTGTTTTCACTGTATGGACTAATTTAACACTATCTTGATCCAAGATAATTATTCACTATACAAATTAGTGATTGATGGGAGTAAGTCAGGCAGAGTCCTCGGAGAGGGGCAGCATATACATTTATTTATTTATTTGTTTGTTTGTTTGTTTGTTTATTTATTTAGTCCAATACATAATACACATTGAAGAGAATAGATATGTAATAATATAAAGAAAGAAAGGAATAGAAGAAAAGATATAAAAATATAGGTGAACATATTTGAAAGGAAGAAAAGATAAATGAGATAAGGAGAGACAATTGGACAGGGGACGGAAGGCACACTGGTGCACATATGCACTCCCCTTACTGACCTCTAAAGAACCTGGAGAGGTCAATTGTGGATAGTCTAAGGGAAAAATGTTAGGGGTTGACACTACTGAGTCAGGTAATGAGTTCCATGCTTCGACAACTCGGTTGCTGGAGTCATATTTTTTTACAGTCAAGTTTGGAGCGGTTAATATTAACATCAATCAATCAAACAGATAAAGAATCAAACAGATAAACAAACAAACAAATAAACAAATAAATAAATTAGTCCTCTGCTGTGGGATTTCTTGATAATATCTCCATTTCTAATCAGACCCAGCCCTGGGTAGCTTCTAAATTCAGATAATCTCATCCAGGCTAATAGGAATATACTGAAAAGGTTTGCTAACACTCTGTCTTAATGATTAAGAACATATGCAGGACTTTAAAAGTTTCTGAAATAGAGGTTAGTTCTCAACTTAGGACCACAGCTGAGTCCATCATTTCTGTTTTTAGGTTTTGCCCCGTTTTCCTATCTTTCTTTCCATTGTTGTTCAGGGAATAGAAACATAGAAGATTGCCAGCAGAAAAAGACCTCACGGTCCATCTAGTCTGCCCTTATACTATTTCCTGTATTTTATCTTAGGATGGATATATGTTTATCCCAGGCATGTTTAAATTCAGTTACTGTGGATTTACCAACCACGTCTGCTGGAAGTTTGTTCCAAGCATCTACTACTCTTTCAGTAAAATAATATTTTCTCACATTACTTCTAATCTTTCCCCCAACTAACCTCAGATTGTGCCCCCTTGTTCTTGTGTTCACTTTCCTATTAAAAACACTTCTCTCCTGAACCTTATTTAACCCTTTAACATATTTAAATGTTTCGATCATGTCCCCCCCTTTTCCTTCTGTCCTCCAGAATCACTACAGTTGTTAAGTTAGTAACCCAATGGTTAAGTGAATCTGGCTTCACCATTGACTTTGCTTGCCAGAAGCTTGCAATAGGTGATCACATGACATTGGGACATGGCAAATAAACGTTATTTATTTATTTATCTATCGACTGATCGATTGATGAATTGATTGATTGATAGATAGATGAATTGACCTATCTCTCTCTCCATCCATCCATCCATCCATCCATCCATCCATCCATCCATTTATTTATTTATTTATTGACTGATTGATTGATGAATTGATTGATTGATTGATGAATTGACCTATCTATCTATCTATCTATCTATCTATCTATCTATCTATCTATCTATCTATCTATCTATCTATCTATCTATCCATCCATCCATCCATCCATCCATTCATCCATCCCTTTATTCATTCATTCATTCATTCATTCATTCATTCATTCATTCATTCATTTATTCATTCATTCATTCATTCATTCATTCTTCTATGCTGCCCAATCCCAATGGGACTCAAAGGTGTGAAAGTGGCAATTGAGGAAATACGGTCATACATATGGTCTCACGCGCAAGAGATTTCGGCACTTTTTTTTTGCTTCTGCGCATGCGCACCTGCATCCTCTCATGAGATTTTGCTTCCTGTACATGCGCAGAAGCAAAATCTTGCTGGGATGCATGCATGCGCATGCTAGAGATGCAGAGATGCATGCGCAGCGCACCAGTAGTGGCTGGAATGGCAGGCCCCAGCCTGATCGAGGACCACCTGTAGTATTCCATTAAGGGTCTTTCTTTCGGTGATACCAGTCAATACCTTTTAACATTATCCCAGTTTACATGGGAAAAGAATTATCTGTTTTTAACAATTGCTGATGGAGTTTTTCTTCTTTGGGTGCTGCATCCTTGGTAATGAATGTTGATGCATTCAGTCACCCTCCAAATGAGTTAACAATATGCATAGCTTCCATTGTCTTCAAAGAGGGGGAAATCATTAAATTGTCAGTCTGTATGATAAACCACTGGATGAAAAATAAATATTATCAATAGCGACAGTTTTCTGGTTGTTATGCCTAAGATGTACCTCCTCCAAATGTCTCATAAAGAATAAATAAGCAACTGTTTTCTCCTTACAATTGTCTGAAAAGTGAATGCTGACTTCTTTCGGATTCGGTGTGTTTTCAAAACAATGATAAAATGTGTACGTATAATATTTTACGATAATGTTGCCACATAATTAAATATCCCACCAATAACTGTGATTGCTTTCAGCACAACTGGTCCTCCGAGTCTAAAGAAATTAGGGTTTTGAGAACATTAGGCGAGGTTAATGAAACCATTTCAGCAAGGTCAGAAATTGAAGAAAGGAGTAACTTCAAGAGATGAAGTCCAATATGAGTTTGTGTGAAACCAATAGGAGTTATGCTCAAACAAATAAATAAGCATTATAGCTTAACACAATGCTAAGAAGACATCAGCATGGTGTGATGCTTAAGATGCTAGAGAAGGAGAGGAGAAACTTGGATTCCTTTCTTAGGCAGAGAAGCCAACATGAGTGACCTTGGACCACTTTCTCTTGACTATGACTGTGCAAGGCAGCTGCAAAACAAACCCACATTTCATCATGTATTGATGGTCTTACCGATACTTACAGTGGTTCTCAACCTTTCTAATGCCGCGACCCCTTAATACCATTCCTCATGTTGTGGTGACCCGCAACCATAAGTCTAGCACCAATTCTCCCAACAGATCTTTAAGCTGATTGGCAGGAAGGTTAGAGGGACACCCACACTGTAAAAGCCTGATTGGTTGGATTGTAAAAATATGTTCTAAGGCACCAGAATAGAAGCTTTAGTTCGTAACACCATGGGAAATTTGTCTTTCCCCATGGTCTTAGGCGACCCCTGTGAAATGGTCATTCAACCTCCAAAGGGGTCCTGACCCCCAGTTTGAGAACCACTGACTTAAAACAACAGTGAGGGCTTGTTAAAAAAATGACTATGCTACGCTAGAGGGAACTGTTTGCAGCGTCCCATGTGACCATGATTTTCAACGTTTGGATAATTTTGAAGCTTATTTCCAGTTTCCAGCAAGAAATGGTCATTGGATAAAATCAATTGGCTTAATGAGCAGAGCATTTAGTTAACCTTTCATTCATACTGTTTGCCTAATGATCATTGCAAAAATGTTGCAAAATTGGATCCAGTTATGTGGTGACCCACTTAATGACAGCAGCAACGTATGTCCGAAACTCAACGCTCAATTACAGTCACAATTCAACGACTATCTGTACATACTGTGTTTCTCCAAAACTATGACCTATCCCAAAAGTAAGGCCCAGTGTCAGAACTGACACCTAGCTTGATTTTTATACGTGCGTCCAATATTCCCATTATTATTATTCATATTAATTGGATTTTTATAATATAATAAATATGGTATGGTATGGTATGGTACGGGACGGGATGGTACGATACAGTACAGTACAGTACAGTACAGTAATTATTAATTATTATTATTAATCAAATTTATATGCCACCCCTCCATAATAAAGGGGAGATGTAGTCGAGCTGTTGTTCTTCTGGCAACATTGAGTTGTTTGTTTCACCTCAGAATGACGAGTCCTCAGGAAAAGGCATTCTGCCTTCTCGAGTTCATGAAATCAAATTTGGTTGTCAAGGTGCAGCATGCTTTTTGAAGGCATCTAGCCATGTGTCTTTTTCTTACAGGAATATGTAAAAGAGTGTGCTTATGTTCCACCGCTAATCTCTAACCTCGGTGACCTTAAACATTGAATATGCGCCTGGGAGGAATTCTCTTATTGCATTGATGTTGTAATATAATATAATATAATATAATATAATATAATATAATATAATATAATATAATATAATATAATATAATATAATATAATATAATATAATATAATATAATATAATATAATATAATATAATATAATATAATATAATATAATATAATATAATATAATATAATATAATATAATATAATATAATATAATATAATATAATATAATATAATATAATATAATATAATATAATATAATATAATATAATATAATATAATATAATATAATATAATATAATATAATATAATATAATATAATATAATATAATATAATATAATATAATATAATATAATATAATATAATATAATATAATAGCCCTACCCCCAAAATAAGCCCTAATTAAGATCCCCGCCCACTCCAGTGTGCCTCAATAAAAATTAAGCTAGGGTGGGGATGGGGTGGTGGAGTTGCCCTATAGTCCAAAGCTCTGTTATTGGCTGCAGAGGCTTTCATGAAAGGCTTACTGGCCACAGAAAAAGTTTCCAAAGGCCTCTGACAGTGAAAAGGAGGCCAGGGCAATATGCACATGTGAGCTACATCCCCCCCCCCCCCCGAAAATAAGATCTGGTTCCTTTTTTGGTGGCAAAGAAAAAAAAAAGACAGGATCTTCTTTTTAGAGAAACATGTTATATACACACATACCTAAATTTAATTCTTCCTTCTTTTTCTAGCTGAATGAACAAGCATTGAAGGCTGCCTGTTGACAGTAAAGGCTTCAGGAAAGATTGTCTCAAACACAGACATATTGTTGGGGCTCTGCAAAGGCTAGCAGGGACTACGAGAAAACTTTTACATATTTTAAGTGCGTAAGTAAATATGTTGGGGAGGAGGTTGATTGTGTCAGATTGTTGTGATGGATGTACATTTTCTTTGTTGATTGGTGTTTTTGTGTTTTTGGTGGTTTTTTTGCAAAACAGCTGGGAGTCTTCTGAAGATCCCGAGCAAAGCATAAATATTCAGCGAGTTCAGTGAAAAGCCGTGGAAACTGAACACTCACATCACAATGTGAGACAGCGTATTGTTTGCCGATGTTCCCCAACAATGGAGGTTGCCAATTAAATGAGACATGATACAGTGTGTTGGGAACTGGTGAATAACGCTTGGAGTGATGCCCAAATAAAAGGATGCTGAAACATCGTGGTATTGTCATACATTTTTATATCCTCTCGAAAAAGAATATGGAAATGTGGTAGACAAATATGGAGGGCTTTAAAAGCAATAGATTTTTTATTAGGTTCCTCAACAGACGTCCCACCCTACCAATATTATTTCTTAAATCTTTTGTAATGAAACATGTATTTGCTCATATTATTAGGTTTATGCAAGTTACAGATTAAAGATATCCTAATGCACAATTTATATTGGCTTAAAAGGCCCATAGAGTAAACTTTGCCCAGCATACACTTCAAAATCAGAGGGATCTCTTGCAGTTGTTTCATGAAAAAAAACATAGAAGATTGACGGCAGAAAAAGACCTTATGATACATCTAGTCTGCCCTTATACTATTTTCTGTATTTTATCTTAGGATGGATATATGTTTATCCCAGGCATGTTTAAATTCAGTTACTGTGGATTTACCAACCACATCTGCTGGAAGTTTGTTCCAAGCATCTACTACAACTTTTTCAGTAAAATAATATTTTCTCACGTTGTTTCTGATCTTTCTCCCAACTAACCTCAGATTGTGCCCCCTTGTTTTTGTGTTCACTTTCCTATTAAAAACACTTCTCTCCAGAATCTTATTTAACCCTTTAACATATTTAAATGTTTTGATCATGTTCCCCCTTTCCCTTCTGTCCTCCAGACTATATGTAAATGTACATAATAAATGTACATAACACATATAAATCCAAGTTTCTGCTTTGCAATTTCTTTCACAGGGTTTCAAAAATACTTTTAATTTTGAGGTCTCATTTTCAAAATGAGAGGAATTGAAATCTTGGTTTTCCAAATTGATATACCCTATATGTGTTGCCACTTTAGCTGGGAGGATGATCATTTTATGACATAGAGTTGTGACCATATTACTTGTCATGAAAAATGATACACATGTGCATCTACACATTACTGACCCCTCGCATCAACTCCTACCCTTAAAACGTCGTTACAGAGTACTGCACACCAAGACAATTAGACACAAAAACAGTTTTTTCCGAACGCCATCACTCTACTAAACAAATAATTCCCTCAACACCGTCAGACTTTTTACTAAATCTGTACTTCTATTCTACTAGTTTTTCTATCATTCCTATCATCCTGATCGGCAGCCAATGCAGGCCACGGAGTGTTGCAGAAATGTGGGCGAATCTAGGAAGCCCCACGATGGCTCTCGCGGCCGCGTTCTGCACGATCTGAAGTTTCTGAACACTTTTCAGAGGTAGCCCCATGTAGAGAGCATTGAAGTAATCGAACCTCGAGGTGATGAGGGCATGAGTGACTGTGAGCAGTGACTCCCTGTCCAAATAGGGCTGCAACTGGTGCACCAGGCAGACTTGGGCAAACGCCCTCCTCACCACAGCCGAAACAAATAATTATGATGCCACCCCCTAAAATCTTTGAAATTGCTTTGAGTAAATGTATAAGTTGGAGTCTTCGAGGAGGGGAGGCATATAAAATCAATCAATCAATCAATCAATCAATCAATCAATGTGTGTGTGTGTGTGTGTAACATATTGTTGCTGAATTGAAAATGAAGGGAGACTAGTATAGATCTATTTTCAGTTTGTTTCATCTCATCAGCTAGCCATACCCTCACTGGGATTTAAACCTGCAGCCTCTGCCTTGTAAGACAGAGAATTAACCTCTAGGCCACAGGATCTCATCCTTTCACCTTTGTACCAGGGAAGTGTTATGGTATACCCAAATACGGGAGGAGCTTAATGCTTCCTTTTGCCTCTTGGCCCAACCCAGGGCCATATCCATGGCAGTTAATTATTTTTTTTTTCACAGCAGACAAACTATATTCTGCATGTGTAACATATTTTTGCTGAATTGAAAATGAAGGGAGACTAGGATAGATATACTTTGAGGGTGTTTCCTTTCATCAGCTATGTACATAATTCTTGTATCCAAAGTGTTCTGGTTTGAAGAAAGCATTACTATAGCTTCCCAATGTAGGATTGCAAGTTATGTCAGTTACCAACTGCCACCTAGCACCAGGTCTGAGAAATACAAAGCCAGTTAGATCATTAAATTACAGCAAAAGAAAGTAAAAGAAGAAGCAGATTTACATAGCAGCCCACCTGCAGTCATTGTCGCTGATCCCTGATTCTTTCTTTTATAGAAATATGGAATAATATGGAATTTTATGCAACTGAGATCACAGTGTTCTTAAGAGATCTATGAAAATAATCCAGGGAAAAAAAATAATGGTAGCTCTTCAATTTAGATGACATCCCATTCATGCCCATCTATAGAAAGTTCTTTCCAAATAACAATGCCCAACACATGGCTTTTATAATTCCCCGGTGCGGTGCCAATTTAAACCAATTTAGAACATTATTCACATGCAAAGTAAATCAATCCAAATAGTTCGCATTATTGTAGGATACACACTGGCCCTGCTAATAACATCACTGTATTTTCAACCTGCATTGCTCTGTTCCAATTAATAGAGAGATGAAGGACAAGCAATCCATGGTACTCATCGGCTGACACTTCCCTGACTCTCATCAGGCTTTTAAGGTGTCAATCATCCAAAGTAGTACCAGAACAGATCCTATACAATCTTCACACTCTGGAGTAAATTGGATGCAAGCTCACCTTTACTTGACTATTTCTGCTATCCTCCTGTTATCTACTTGCACCATTGCTAAGTGGATTAAAGAAGAGCAAAGTCTGCACCTCCTGGCAAACTGCCCATTGCTTCAAATGGGCAAGAATTTCCCTACAGAATTTCCACCATATGTTTCTATTGTGGCAGCAGCTGCGTCTGTATATTTGTGTACCTGCCATTTATAAAATAATTTTAAATGAATTGTTCTTTTTTTTTTTACCGTAGCAAGATACATATTATAATTATGATATTTGTAATTATGATTCCGAAATAGCTCACAAAACAAAACATTTTTTGTGGGTTTGCATTAGATTTGAGAGTCAGTCGCCCTCTAAAATCTTTGGAATCGCCCTGAGTAAATGTGATCTAAGAAATGTTCAGCAAAAATTCCCACTTGCATTGATTTCCCCTCCTCTAAGCCTCAAGCCAGGAGTAAACCAACACACGCTTTGTGTGAAAAATAGCTACTAATTTATGACATCATTCTCTCATTTTTTTAAAAAAAAAAATAGGGGCACACTGTCTCTTTTCAGCATTTGATCCTTGAATGGCTTGCTAGAAGGCAAGCGTACGAAGTGAGCAGGATCAGGATAAATTAAATTAATTAAAGGCAGATAATATGATTATTTCCCAGGGATTTAATAAATCTCTCTCTCTGTCACATTAATAAATACAATTTGGCATCAGCTTTTGACCGATGGCTGTGGGAGGAATGAAGGTGATCCTAGGGCCATAGGTTGAGCACCCTGAGTAAAATAATTACAACTTGTTTGTAGAACAGTAGCATTTGGATTAAATAAGACTGTATGGGTTTAACAATAAAATGAGGCCGCCAAGAATCTAACCTTGTGTTTCCCAGAACAGCTAAATTGATGCTTTGAGAAATCCATAAATAGGTTATAAAGAGATCAGCTTCCTCCCACTGGTAACGTTTATTGGCAGAGTATTGGCAGTTCTGTGCTAGCAAAAACTTCAAAAGGGAAGGATTTAGGGGTAGTGATTTCTGACAGTCTCAAAATGGGTGAACAGTGCAGTCAGGCAGTAGGGAAAGCAAGTAGAATACTTGGCTGCATAGCTAGAGGTATAACAAGCAGGAAGAGGGAGATTGTGATCTCACTGTATAGAGCGCTGGTGAGACCACATTTGGAATACTGTGCTCAGTTCTGGAGACCTCACCTACAAAAAGATATTGACAAAATTGAACAGGTCCAAAGATGGGCTACAAAAATGGTGGAATGTCTTAAGCATAAAACTTATCAGGAAAGACTTAATGAACTCAATCTACATAGTCTGGAAGACAGAAGGGAAAGGGGGGACATGATCAAAACATTTAAATATGTTAAAGGGTTAAATAAGGTTCAGGAGGGAAGTGTTTTTAATAGGAAAGTGAATAAAAGAACAAGGGGGCAAAATCTGAGGTTAGTTGGTGGAAAGATCAGAAGCAATGTGAGAAAATATTATTTTACTGAAAGAGTAGTAGATGCTTGGAACAAACTTCCAGCAGACGTGGTTGGTAAATCCACAGTAACTGAATTTAAACATGTCTGGGATAAACATATATCCATCCTAAGATAAAATATAGGAAATAGTATAAGGGCAGGCTAGATTGACCATGAGGTCTTTTTTCTGCCGTCAATCTTTTCTGGGTTTCTATGAGTAAATATCAGGTTGAATGCCTACAGGCAGCCATTTGCACCATTATATGTCTAATCACTGAAGAAAGCAATTATGTTGGGAAGATTTAGCAGTAAAATAAAACCAGGCCACCAAAAAAACCCAGTGGCTGGACACCATCCAAGCTGAGACCAGAGCATAGAAAAACCCAAAGGAAGAGTGCAAGATTAGATGTGAATCGCCAAAAGTCAGACACAACTGAATTGATATCATCATCATCATCATCATCATCATCATCACCACCACCACCACCACCATCATGTCTAATCCTCTTTTAAAGCTGTCAGACTTGCCATCGCAAATCCCAGTGTACTTGGTGTGTGGATGAGGTGTAGCTAGTGTTGTGCTGGGAAAAAAACCCAAATTTTTCCTTTACATATCCATCTGTTTCTCATTCCATTGGATGAAACAGAATTTGCTTTCAAAATGCATTTCAGGAAGAAAGAGAATTTTGCAGAAACGTTCAAGAGGGAAGTGTAGCCATTTTGTCTTTATTTCACTTCAAAACAGATTGTGTGACTGTCTTTGCAATGGAGATACTGAAAAGTAGCTTCCACCTATTTGTGAGCCACCGTCAATAGTAAAGGAACTCCGCAATCAAGAAAATATGTGACAACTGACATTTGCTAGAGAAGAGGTGAAGGTCTGATAAAAGATATTCAGAGGATGTGACATGTCTTTATCTACAAGGATTAGAGTTGTGCAAGTAGTGGCATTCTCAATGGCACTCCAAATGGTGCAGAAGAACAAGAACAGAAATAATATAGATGTTTTTGAATTTTGGTACTTCAGAAGACTTCTGATATTATTGGCAAGTCAAGAAAACATATAAATAGATCACAAAAAGACCGTTGAACTTACCTGAACGGTCTTCTCGATGCACTGCAAGGAGAGTCCAAGATGGGTTATACTTCAGTCTGATTGGTAGGGACTGAGTTTTAATTTAAATAATTATTAGGCAGGCACCGCCTCCCCCCCTTAGCCCTCCAGTCTAAAGTAAGGCGAAGGAGCAGTAAAGCAAAACCATTTATTAAACCATAAAACTTCTAACCACAACAGTAACTAAATAACACACACCCCCACAGAAACCCTGGTCCCAGAGTCGGGAGGGTTTGGACTCTCCTTGCAGTGCATCGAGAAGACCGTTCAGGTAAGTTCAACGGTCTTTCTCCAATGCACTTGCAAGGAGAGTCCAAGATGGGATATACCCAAGTTGCAATCACAGGGAGGGACAAGATTGGACCAGGGGTTCCACATAAGAACAAACCCCTTGTAGCACCCTCCTCCCAAACGCTGCTTCCTCCGAAGCAAAGGAGTCGATCCTATAATGTTTGATAAAAGTTGATGGAGCTGCCCACGTGGCTGCTCTACATATGTCCTCCAACGAGGCCTGGGTCCTCCAGGCCGATGAAGCTGCCGCACTTCGAGTGGAATGTCCCGTTATCCCCGAAGGAATTGGGGATCCCTTAGTCCTGTATGCCTCTGCAATACACTCCCTCAACCATCGACTGATAGTTTGAGAAGACACCTTAGTGCCCATAGTTCTGGTGGCAAAGGACACGAACAGGGCTTCTGACGTTCTAACATCCTTAGTCCTCCGAACGTAAATCTTTAAGGCTCGTCTTACGTCCAGCTTATGCCATCGTAATACAGACGGATGAGTCCCACGAGCACAGAAGTCCGGAAGGATGATGTCCTGAGTCCTGTGAAAGGACGTGTTTATCTTGGGTATAAATGCCGGATCTAATCTAAGGACTACCCTGTTGGTGTCAAAGCGACAAAGGTCTGGTCTTGTTGACAAGGCGGCAATCTCCGAAACCCTCCTGGCTGAAGTGATTGCAACCAGGAACGCGGTCTTTAGGGTTAACAACCTTAACGAGATCTGACGGATAGGTTCAAAGGGGGGACCTGTCAGGGCGTGCAACACCAAGGGGAGGTCCCAGGAAGGGAAACGATGAACCACTGGTGGTTTGAGATTGGTCGCTCCCTTCAGAAAATCCCTGATCCATGGATGTCTGGTAAGGGAACGGTAACTGTCTGTCGAAAGGATGGTGGCCAGAGCGGCAACGTGGCGGCGTAAGGTGTTAGGGGCAAGGCCCTTTTCCAGTCCAGCTTGCAGGAATGATAAAATTACCTGCGGCGACGCCGTTTGAGGATCTACCTCCCTTTGCTCACAGAATTTATGGAAGGTAGCCCAAGTTGCCTGGTAGATTCTCCTTGTAGATGGTCTACGGGCAGCTTGTATGGTGTCAATGACTGTGTCCGGTAGGGCCTGGCGTTTTAGATATTCCCGCTCAAGCGCCACACGGTTAGATGCCACCACTGAGGTTCCGGATGAGAGAAGGACCCTTGTGTCAGGGAGATCCGTTGGTCCGGTATCCTCCAATTGGGTGACCTCGACAGTTGCACTAGGTCTGCGAACCAGATGCGCCGGGGCCAAAACGGGGCTATCAGTAACACTTCTGCTCTCTCCTCCAGAATTTTCCGAATCACCTTGGGAAGGATGGACAGAGGAGGGAATGCATAAAGAAGACCCTGAGGCCATGGAAGTGTCAGGGCATCCACCCCTTCCGCGCCCGGGTTGGGAAAACGAGCGAAGAAGCGAGGGAGCTGGGTGTTTAGGTTGGTTGCAAACAAGTCTATCACCGGTTCCCCAAATCTCCTTACCACCTCCTGAAAAATCCTGGGGTCCAGTCGCCATTCGCCCGGGTCGAGCGTCTGGCGGCTGAGCCAGTCCGCCCACACATTCTCTACTCCGGAAATGTGTTCCGCTGAAAGCGAGGCTAGATTCCTTTCTGCCCATCTGAGGAGTGATGTTGATTCCTTCATTAACCTCCGTGACCGTGTTCCCCCTTGTCGGTTGATGTGAGACCGTGTGGAAACGTTGTCGGTCAGGATGCGTACATGTTGACCCCGTACTAGATGGGCAAGGCTGTGGAGGGCCAATGAAACAGCCTTCAACTCTAGGAAATTTATATTGACCTCTTGTAGGTCTTGAGGTTCCCAGAGTCCCTGAACCATGTGTGAAGAGAGATGTGCTCCCCACCCTGTCAAACTGGCATCGGTTGTTATTGTAATAAGCTCCTTGTCCAGAAATAAGGATCCCTTGGTCAGGGAAGGGGACCTCCACCATTGCAGGGAGATGCGCACTCTGGTACTGAGGGGGACTCTCCTGAGAGAGTGACTGGTCTTTTGTCTCTGATAGGGGAGCAGGAACCATTGGAGTGGGCGTAAATGGTGCCTCGCCCATGGTACTATATCTATGCAGGAAACTAGGGTTCCTAGGATCTTCGATAAAAGGGCAAGAGTGGGATATTGCTGAGGTCCCAGCTCTCTTATCAGGGTCCTGATTGTTCTTTGTCTTTCTTGGGACAGAAAAACCGCACCCAGGTTGGAGTCTATAGTGGTGCCCAGGTGGGCAAGCCGATGTGTGGGAGTTAGTTGACTCTTTGACCAGTTGACTGTAAAGCCATGGTCTTGTAGTGTCTGTATTGTCAGCTGAGAATCTCTGCATGCCTGTTCTCTGGTTCTCGACAGAATGACAATATCGTCTAGATATGCCATCACGCGTACCGACTGTCGTCTGAGACTGGCCGTAAGGACGTCCAGTAATTTCGTAAATGTCCTGGGGGCGGAGGAAAGTCCAAAAGGCATCGCCCTGTATTGGAAGTGTCTGCCGTCTAGGTAAAATCGCAGGAATTGCCTGTGATGCGGGAAGATGGGAACGTGCAGGTAGGCTTCTTTCAAGTCTATTGACGTCATAAAGTCCTTGTGTCTTATGGAGGCCAGAATAGTTTTTAGTGAGTGCATTCTGAATCTCCGATATTTCACGTAGAGGTTCAACTGTCGGAGATTGAGGATCATTCGCACTCCTCCTGAGGATTTTGGTACGAGAAATATTGCCGAGTAGAATCCCCTGCCTTGATGAGCCAAGGGTACCTCCTCTATGGCCCCTATCTCTAGGAGGTGAGATACCTCTTGGCATAGGAGTTTTCTCTTCTGAAAGTCTGACGGGGTACGGCAAGGTAGGAAGCGATGGGGGGGAGGCCGGATGAATTCGATCCTCAGGCCTTGGGAAACCGTGGATACCGCCCATGCGTCTGCGGCTGTGGTTTTCCAGATGTCGGGGAAGAACCGCAGTCTGCCGCCTAGCGGGGTGTCTCTCTGAGAGTCACTTGGTCTTCCTAAAGCCCCTGTTACCTCCTCTGAAGGGGCGGCGACCTTGGTACGATCTGCCTCGGTCCGTCTGGTAGGACCTGTCCGACCTAAAGGCTCCCTGGTTGAAGGAGCCCTGGAAGTATGGCCTCGTTGTCTGGGAGTTGGACGAGGAGGGCTCTGCTCGAAAGGGCTGACGTCGTTGATAGGGGGTGGACCGCCTATCCTGTCGTCTGTTAGCCCTGGGCATCACCTTCTTCTTATCCTTGTCCTCGATCAGGACATCGTCAAGGACCTCCCCGAACAGCTTCTTCCCCTTGAACGAGGCGGAGGCAAGACTCCACTTGGACTTGACATCCGCCTGCCAGTTGCGGAGCCAAATGAGTCTGCGCGAAGCCACAGAGGAGGCCATTGCTCGTGAAGCGAACTTGGCGGCGTTGACAGTGGCATCCGCCGAAAATTCGGTGGCCGCCAGCAGTTTGTTGAGGTCCTGACGGAGTCTTCCGTCCTCTGGGTCGGCCCTAGCCTGGATCTCCTTAATCCAAAGGAGCATGGCCCTATTAAAAAACGAGGCTGCCGAGGCGGCTCGTACGGCCCAGGCTGCCATCTGGTGGGTTCTGCGAGCCACGTTCTCTGCCCGCTTGTCCTCAGCCTTCAGGCCTTCCTGTGACTCAGAAGGTACTAGGGCGTTAGACACAAGGCTCGTTACGGGCTTGTCCACGGTGGGGAATTCCAACAGCTCCTCCATCTGTTGGTCAAAGGTGTAGAATTTACGGTCAAGGTTGGAGGGACCCTGGGCCGCTGCTGGATTTTCCCACGGTCGCTGAATGGTCTCCAGGAACAGGTGGGAAGATGGGATGTTTACGGTCTCCTGTTTAGGGAAGACAAACAGGCCTCCTGTTGGCTGGGATGCCTCTGGAGGCACCGCTTGGCCGCTCTCACCAGCCTGATCGATAGTCAGCTTTGCCTTATTCAGGAGCACCTTGAAGAGGGAGGACTTGAACAGGCCCGTGTAGGTAGGTTGTTCCGGCGGCTGTTCATCCCCTGATAGGTCATCCTCAGCTGCGCTGAAGTCATCACGGTAGGCCTCCTCCTCCTCCATGGATTCCATTAAGGATTGCGTGGCAGGGGCCGTCCAGGGGTCTCTAGACCTCATTGGAGGGAGTCCCACTGGGGCCTGCTGGTGTTGCTGTGCCCCGGTGACAAGACCCTGGTTATACGTGGTAGCGATCATCTCCTGCAGGGCCTGGGGCATGCTCTGCCAGGCATCATGGGTATTGCGAAGGCCTGCCGCCGTAGGGGTAAAGGTGGCTGTCTGAGCATATTGCGAGGTCTGAGAGGGGGGATAATTAGAATGCCACCCCGCAGCTTGTCTCCCCAGGCCAAATGGCTCGGGCCTGGGTGGCATCCAGGCCTGGCTCCCTCTTTCTGGGGACCAATCCCCCTCTGAGACTGAGGTTGCTGCCCCTTGGTGAAACATAGGGGGTGAAATAGAGGGATTGGCAGGTGCCTGCTGAATTGCAGGTGCAGCCGGCCCTGCTGCTCTCTGTGAGGCCTCAAGTTGTTTTTCAAGAGCTCTGATGCGCTTCTCTGCATCTCTTAGTGAAGAGCTCTGTGCAGATTTGGATTTGGATTTTGAGGCTTTCTCCTTGGGGGTACTGGGCCTAGTAGGGGTGGTCTCCTCCCCAACCTGTGCTGTTTGGTCAGCCATGCCCCAAGGTAACACTCACGATTTTATAATATAGATTGAAAACTCTTGTGTTGTCCACGGGGCTCCGTAAAGCAAGTATAGTTTCTCAGAAACGAAAGCGAAAGGCCAGGAGTGCTCCTCTCTGCGCCTGCGTGCTTTCCTTGCCAGCCTCGGTAAGGGGTGTGGCTGAGTTCAGTTCCGAGCCGGCGACCTCATCAACATGGCCGCCGGCCGGTTTCCATGGCAACGCGGGCAGCCTGTGGGCGGGAAACTGCAGCCGGGAGGTTTCAGACCTTCCCAAGATGGCTGCCGCCCTTTGCTGCGTCAGTGCAGCCAAGATGGTCGCGGGCCGTTGCCCTGGCGACTGATCGCAGCCTCACCGGCGGGCGGGAAGCCGGCCCCTCCCGCCTCTTGCGATCGCCTTGTAATCCTCTTTTCGAGCCGATCCGCCGCTTCTCTGGGGAAATAGATGGCTGGATCGGCTCTCGCCTGCCTTCGTCGGGGGAGGGGGGGTAGCTTCCTCCCCCCCTGCGGCCGCTGGAGAGAAGCGCCAGCGCTCGGCCGGTGGCTTATTCGCCAGGGGGGGGACGGACCCCCCGAGGCGTCAGCCACTTCCTCGTCCTCCGGGTGCCACCTCGGAGGTAGGTCACCCGGGCGCTCACTCCCGCACCCACAAAGGCAGCTTGCTGGAATCTCTCTGTGCGGAGTGGGTTTGGGTAGGGAGGAGCTGCAGGCAACTGGGTTAAACCCACGGGAGGTTTGGAACCCAGGCCCGCCCGAGGCAATAATTCCCCGTCTGCACCTAAAGGAAAAGGAAATAAAATGAAAAGGTTAGTGCAATACAAAAGAAACAGCAATAATACAACAATTTTACTCGAGAGGTAACTCAGGCGTCCCTTTACTGCGACTGAGTTTTTTAGACTAGAGGGCTAAGGGGGGGAGGCGGTGCCTGCCTAATAATTATTTAAATTAAAACTCAGTCCCTACCAATCAGACTGAAGTATAACCCATCTTGGACTCTCCTTGCAAGTGCATTGGAGAACAAATGGAATCAGAAGTCTCATTCAAGGCACAGATGACCAGGCTTGAATGATCTTACTTTTTACTAAGTCTACACTACTATTTCTACAAGTTTTTTCCTCATCATTCCTATCACCCATTTCCTCCCACTCATGACATTATGACTGTAACTTGTTGCTTGTATTCTTTTTTAAAAAAAATTTTTTATTATTATTTTTCAAAAGACAGACAAAAACAAACAACATTGAACATTTAAGGAGCTACATTGCTCCGCTTGTCATAGAAGTCTAATTAATACAGGAAAAAAAAACCTAACTATAATCAGATCAATACAGAAATATCATACGTGCACAAAATATTCTTATTAAGTTTAACTCTATATTCTTTATATTAATTAAGTTTCTTACCTATAAAATATCAAATACTTATTCAAAAAATAAAATATAGAAAATAACACTTCTAACTTTATCGTTCTGTAAAGAAAAGAGAACAAAAACTCTATGTTTATATTGTTTTTAAACTATTACATTCTATCTATAAACCTTCAAGATAATACATTCAAATAATTATAAATTCTTACTTATTTAATTTTTAATACTATTTTTAAAATTCCACCATTCATATACTTTATCCCATATGTTATAAAATTCTGTATTCTTGAGATTTTTATAAATATTGATTGTTTCCTGATTGCTTATTTGTACCCTTTTACAATCATTAAGTGTTGTACCGCATGATTTTTGACAAATGTATATTTTATTTTATGTACAATGAGAGCATATGCACTAAAGACAAATTCCTTGTGTGTCCAATCACACTTGGCCAATAAAGAATTCTATTCCATTCCATTCTATTCTATTCTTTTGGACACATTAAATTAAGAATGTGAGAATTCCAGATGTGAAAAGTCAGATTGTAAGCACATCATCTTGTAAATCTATCTTGGTGGTCATGCTTGGTAGCCATGATATTGACTTGTTGGCCATACACAATCAATCATCCAACCATTGTTAGTACTGTATTCCATTTTTTCATTGTATTTTAATCACTACCTCCTCCCTTTCCTTCCAATATTTAAATCAAACCCCAAGAAAATATTTCATAACAATGATACCAGTTGGCTTTTCCTTTCAGATTGGACAACCAGAGAGCCATGAAGGAAGAACTATAATACAAAACAATAAATAGAAAACTTGCAACATACACTACATATTTCTGTGATTCCCCAGTTGGCAGAGGAGGCCTGGATGCTTCCCAAGCTCACTTGATTTTAAATAAAGTAATTACTAGTACTCACTGCAATAACCGATGATCTCTCATTCAGCAAGTGATCAGTGAAAACAGCATTTATTCTGCTGGGACGGAGATCAAGGAACCCACCTGTTGGAAGAACAATTGGGGATATTAGCAAAACGCTTCAAAGAGGTATTTTGCAGAGGGTGTTTGAGCAAACAAATTGCCTCTTTCCCACCTGCTGAGTTAAAGTGCTAGCCATCCATCCTTACACTGAAGGGGGGGGGGAAACCCTCTACAGTATTCCTGTTGCTGATCCCTATCTTGCCTCTGCTGCCACTGTTCTAGCTTGTCACAGATAGGGGCTGCTTTGATTATGCACCTGCAGCGAATATATAAGGAAAGTGGTGGTTTTCAACTTCTAGTATTACTATCCCTAGACCAGTGATGGCAAACCTTTTTTCATCTTGTTTTCTCAAAAATAGGAGTGTGTGTATGTGCTAGCACGCATGTGTGCCGGCACACAACCCTCCCCATGCAAGCCACACTGTGTCCCCCTCTTGCGGCCCTATTTGGACAGGGAGTCATTGCTCACAGTCATTCATGCCCTCATCACCTCGAGGTTTGATTACAGCAACGCTCTCTACATGGGGCTACCTTTGAAAAGTGTTCGGAAACTTCAGATCGTGCAGAACGCAGCCGCGAGAGCCATCGTGGGGCTTCCAAGATTCGCCCATGTTTCTTCAACACTCCGTGGCTTGCATTGGCTGCCGATCAGTTTCCAGTCACAATTCAAAGTGTTGGTCATTGTCCTTCTCCGGGTCCCATCGACTAAGCAATGTCATTTGGCAGGCCCCAGGGGAAGAGCCTTCTCTGTGGCAGCCCCGGCCCTCTGGAACCAACTCCCCCCAGAGATTAGAACTGCCCCCACCCTCCCTGTCTTTCATAAACTACTCAAAACTCATTTATACCACCAGGCATGGGGGAGTTGAGATAGCTCTTCCCCCTAGGCCATTACAAGTCATGCATGGTATGTTTGTGTGTATGTTTGGTTTTAAAATAAGGGTTTTTAGTTGTTTTTTATTATTGGATTGTACATGTTGTGTTTATTATTGTTGTTAGCCGCCCCGAGTCTGCAGAGAGGGGCGGCATACAAATCCAATAAATTATTATTATTACTATTATTATTTTCACCCTCATGCTTTCCTGAAGCCTCTGGAGTGCAAAAAATATGTCCCAATAGGCAAACCGGAAGTTCATAAAAATGGACTTCCGGTTTGCCCTTTGGGTCATTTTTCGCACTGTGGAGGGCGAAAACGTTCTTCCCCAAGGCCAAAAATCAGCTGGCCAGCACGCACATGCACACTGGAGCTGACAAGCCAATGCCTCGTGTGCCCTCAATTATGGTTCTGTGTGCCATCTGTGGCACACGTGCCATAGGTTCGCCTTTCTGAATGCCATCCGTTTGTGGGAAATATCTACGTGAAAGGGATGTCAGAGTTAATTTTTGAACTCGCGTTAGAAATGTGGAGGATCCCAGGCACTTAATAAAAGACCACTACAGCAGGAATTGTTTCTTCAGAAGACTTTTACTTCTCCTTAGTATCAAAACTATTAACTCTATACTATATTACAGAACACCTAACCAAACTATTACACTAGACAACACTATCACAGACCAACCAATCACTACTAAACCACACTAAATCGCCCAGAACAACCACGAAACCAGTATCAGACCACACCTATACAAAGGTGCATTACAATATATACAAGTATTGACGAATCAGGTCGTAGAACAGATTGCATCATTCTGCTGATGCACCATGACTCAGCATTCATTCTACTTTACAGTAATTACAGCATTTCCATTGTATTCTGAATACCCCAGGTTTTAAATCCTGACAAGGGAACCCCACCCACCCCACCCACTGGTTAACTGTGCTCACAGTTAGAAACATTCTACTTAATTCCAGGTTGCTCCTCTTCTTAATTACTTTCCATCCATGGTTTCTTGTACTGCCCCCTAGTACTTTGCAGAATAGGCTGGCCCCCTCCTCTTTGTGGCAGCTTCTCAAATACTGGCATACTGCTACCATGTCTCCCTTAGTCCTTTTCTCTAGACTAGCCAACCCCAAATCCTGCAACCTTTCTTCATTTGCTTTACTCTACAGGCATTCAATCATCTTGGTTGCTGTTCTTTGTACTTTTCCCAAAGTCTAAACATCTTTTTTTGTAATGTGGTGACCAAAACTGATGCAGTATTCCAGGTGTGGTTTTAGTAAGACTTTATAAAGCAGCACTAATACATGACATGAATATAACATTTCACAGACCTAATTATTAAAAATTATGTACACTGAGAGTATTTGCACCAAAGACAAATTCCTTAAATGTCCAATCACACTTGGCCAATAGAGAATTCCATTCCATTCCATTCCATTCCATTCATTCCATTCCATTCCATTCTATTCATACCTAATACTAAGGATTAGGTAGGAATACTTTATATTAGAAGTATGGTCCTATACTGAATAATTCTGTAAAAGATACTCTATCTAACTTACTTAGCCTGATCTTAGCCCCTTCAGATGTTCAGATTTCACTGATGAATCAGGCAAATCCTAGAATTTGTCTTAAACAAAAAGGCATTCGGTTAAGGAAATTAGATACTGTCTGTAGATACTGCCCCAAATTTTATTGCAAGAACAAATGCTTTTTATTTGGCTACTAAATTAAAAGTTTGTTCTGTGATAATTTTCATTTCTATTTCATCAGTAACCACTATCAGTGAAGAAAAATAGTCCTGTTGGGTGGGTGGGGGGAACTAATCATAATTTTCATAAGTAAAATCAGGAAAGATGATTCAAACTCAATAATGAGAAAATAGGTTAGGGATAATGTTAATGAACTGACATTATCTGAGTAAAATGCCACCTCTGAAGTTAGTTATTCCGCACTGAAGCCATCATGCAAATTATAACAGCAGCAATTATTGTGGCCAGTTGTGTAACTAACAGGCTTGTCTGATTTATATAAAATAGCTGATTGAATGGATGGTAGTAAGAAGGAATTGTGCTGTTCAAGGGGATAGAATGACAAAATTACTTATGGAGAGGAAGAAAGGGAAAGGAACAACAGAAAAATACAGACAGATAACACGTGTGTTAGTACTTATCTAATACTATTGTGTTTAAACAAAGTTCAGTGTTGTTTCCACTAAAAATGTGTAACCGTGAAAAGACAAACATAAGGTATTGAAGATGGTTAATAAGAACAGTATGGAGTGCAAGAAAAAATAATTAATCAGTCTTGGATGAAATAAAGAGTGATTGTTCCTTTAAAATACAATGAGAAAGCATGACTTAATATATTATAAACATGGAATAATGGACTAGAGTGGTACATTTAAAGCTCTACATGGCAATGGACCAGATTACCTCCGGAACCGCCTGCTACCGCACGAATCCCAGCGACCGATAAGGTCCCACAGAGTTGGCCTTCTTCGGGTCCGTCGACTAAACAATGTTGTTTGGCGGGGCCCAGGGGAAGAGCCTTCTCTGTGGCAGCCCCGGCCCTCTGGAACCAACTCCCCCCGGAGATTAAAACTGCCCCCACCCTCCCTGTCTTTCATAAACTACTCAAGACTCATTTATACCACCAGGCATGGAGGAGTTGAGATAGCTCTTCCCTCTAGGCCATTACAAGTTATGCATGGTATGTTTGTGTGTATGTATGTTTGGTTTTATAATAGGGGTTTTTAGTTGTTTTTTATTATTGGATTGTACATGTTGTGTTTATTATTGTTGTTAGCCGCCCCGAGTCTGCGGAGAGGGGCAGCATACAAATCCAATAAATTATTATTATTATTATTATTATTATTATTATTATTATTATTATTATCTATGATTGGTAAATTGAGGAAAGTAAAAGGGGGTGGCAATAGATAAGTTGGATAGAGAGTATCAAGAATATAGCTAAGATATGCTTTGAAGAGTTAGATATTATCATCTGGACATATTGTTTGTCCATACAATTACCAGGTCTTAGGCAAAAAATTGATGGCACCTAATTAACAAACAAATTTCCACTGTAATTTCAGTTATGCACAATTAAGCACAAGCACTAAGTGCTGTATCCACAAGTAAAAAGCCAAAGTAGACATGATTTGGGAGGTTCAGAATGTCATGACCCAAAATTAGACAATGACTCTAAATGCCAAAAAAAAAAGCAAGTAAGATCTGTAGAATATTAATTTCAGGAGACACAAAGACCAAGAAACACATGTGCCACCTAAGCAACTGGAAAAGTCATAGGATGACAATGTAAGGCAGGGATGTCAAACTGGTACCTTATGGGCTGGATGCATCACACACAGACCACATTCAGTCCAGCTCCATGAATGCTGTGGAACATCACACGATGGCAATGTGACACGGCAAGTTTGTAAGACCTCTGAGCCTAGAGATATGGCAAGGAGAGTAGAGCAGAGATATCCTATAAGATTCCTTGCTAAGGCAGGGGAATACATATATTGATTAGAAACAGCTAGCTGTAGCCTGATTTAAGAATATTGCTTGATACTTGTCCGTGGATTGTGTTCATGAATTTCTGGATTGGCTGACTGGCCCTAACCTTGAACAGTCACTATTTGAATGCTATTAATTGAAGATTCTAGAAGTTTTCCAAGCACTGGAATGGTTTCCCATTTGTCCAAGCTTGCTATTAGCTGTCCTCAAAAGGAAGATTTAGAACGGGGGTATCAAACTGGCAGGTCGTGGGCCAGCTGTGTCACATGCAGGCCGTGCCCACCCCAGCTACGCGAAGGGGGGGAATCGTGAAACATCATGTGACGGCGATGTGATTCATTTCATTCATTTCATTTATTCACTTATTCGATTTTTATGCCGCCCTTCTCCTTAGACTCAGGGTGGCTTACAACATGTTAGCAATAGCACTTTTTAACAGAGCTAGGCTATTGCCCCCACAATCCGGGTCCTCATTTTACCCACTTTGGAAGGATGGAAGGCTGAGTCAACCTTGAGCCGGTGGTGAGATTTGAACCGCTGACCTAGAGATCTAGAGTCAGCTTCAGTGGCCTGCAGTACAGCACTCTACCTGTAATGAGTTTGACACCTGTGATCTAGAAATTCAGTTTGTATAGGACCTTTATCTGGACTGAAGCTTTTGAGGTATTACCTTTCATCTCTGATTTTTGCTAATGTTCTTTAATCCTGACTCCATATCTGTTTGTAGTTTTATTTTAACAGTTCATTACATGGGGAAATATTTACACTTTATTTTTGTCCCATCCTATTTTTGCTGAATGATACTGAGGAAGATACAATTGAAAAAAATCACATTGTTTGCAGAAATTGATAGTTTAACCAAAGAAATAAAGAAATATAGATGAGCAAGAGTATATTAACTGTTGGAGTAAGTTTTATCACTGGATGGAAAAAAGTTTTTTAAAAAGTAAAATTAGAGAATTAATAAATATTAGATAATATGGGAAGTAAATGTCAGAGAACTGGTCACAAAAGGAAAACCAAAAGACATACCAGGATAAGATCTTTGCTAAAACTAGATATTTATGTAATATAATTTAATTTATGTAATAGTAAATAAGCACCATTAGATTTGTACTACAGGCACGTCATAAAAATGTCTAACTTTTATTTTAATGTTTTCCCCCTCCTTTTCTGTGTGAGTTTAACTGTTTGTGCTTTGTGTGTTTAAATAAAGTTTACTTTTATTTTAAAAACGAATGGTGCGAGGATTGATCACAGAATGTTAGTATGTCTCGGTGCAGCTCTGTGCAAACCTTCGACATACAATCAGCAGAGTTGTTGCAGTTGTGTAGATAATGTGGGCTAACTAGTTAAAGACTCAGACTTAGTATTAACAATATTATTATTTACAAATATACAACAATATTAATAATAGATTACAAACCGTACACAGCAAAGAATAATACAGCCAAAAAGCAAAGATATCTCAAAGTAACTCCCCCAAAGGGAACGGTGCTGGTGCCCTCTTATGGCGAACCAGTCAAAGTTCTTAAAGATACAGTCTTTACTTTCATAGACCAACATTGTTAGTTTACTATTTGGCAAACCCAGAGTAGGTTATGTACCACGTACTAACACAGAGCAATAGGAACTCTGTTGCCCACCTCTCAGTTAAGAGGCACTGATCTCAATTTATTTGGACAAAGACTGTTCCCATCCAACCCTCATTATGTATTCTCATGTACTATTTTAATGAATATTGTTGAATGTAAGACAACCAAGGGTTTGGGTCTTAGGAGCCAAGAATCTGCAAATTAGAACACAAATGAGTAGAATTTGGGAAGATAAGCAGAGGACCGAATAGAGTGAGAACGAGCGAGAACAGCATTCATTAAAAGAAGCGGGGATGCACTTAATCAGTCTCCTGTGGTTAGGCAGTACAGCTTTTTTCCTCCATGAAAAACTACCCAAAACTACAGCTAGAGAAAAAGTCTGTTGATTCTGAGAATCAATTGCTGGTACACTGCTGTCACATGGGCTGTTCTGCTGTGCTTTGAGATATAGATCTAACATCTAGTGTAATGGCGTTCTGCCTTTATGTCAAGGCAGAAATAGTCCACGCTGCAAGTAACAGGAATTGCAGCAAAAGGGTTGGTTTTTTTCTGTTTGTGCCCCTTATAAAGAAGTGAAAGCACACACTCAAAAAGTCATATTCTGCTCACAGGCACATAAAGTGGGAATAGCTTTCTTTCCCCTAGGATGGCAGTCCTTATAAAAAGCTTCAGGGTTAAAATTCAAGACTCACAGTTGCAGAAAACTGCATTTTCCCTTCATTCAAATGCAGCTTGAGACAGTCCACAGATGTGAGTGGCTAAAGCTGAAACCTAGTTCCTATTCGTGTTCCTTTCTGATTTAATCAATCCTTCAAACAGCTGGATTCTGAGGCCACATCTGTGAGGAAATTTTTATCAGCAAGCTTTCTCTTAGCCCTTTGACATTCTTTCTTTATTATAATGCCTGATACTGACTCAGATTATTATTCTATCTGGACAAAGTGTTATAGATGGACACAAAAAAGAAAAGCTAACCCACAGTGAGAAATGGAGTACTGTACAAAACTGTGTGCACAAATATATAAATACATAATATATTGACATAAATGTAAAAATATGGGTGTCGAGCCACCTGAAAATATCAAGATTTGTATTTGTATTAATGTCTGTTTGTATGTTATGTTTATGACTTTTTTTCCTGTAATGTCTTTTTAATATATATTTCAAATAGAATGTATGTATGTATGTATGTATGTATGTATGTATGTATGTATGTATGTATATGTGTATATATGTATGTAACATATTTTTGCTGATAATGAAAAGGAAGGGAGACTACTATAGATCTATTTTGGGCTTATTTGCCTTCATCAGGTAGTCACACCCTTACTGGGATTTGAACCTGTGGCTCAGCCTTATAATGCCAGATATTGTGGAGATGTCCCTGAATTAGGTGGACTCAAGAAAGACAATGTAAGGCCTACAAACAAGAGGACTGTGTCATTAAATTTGATGTTCCACTCTGAAGCAATTTAATGAATTCCCATATTTCTGATAAGGAATGGCACATTCATTCCTTTGTGTGCTCTGCTTTGGACTATAGGCAAAGCAAGCTTCTATTTTGATTCCAAACAGAGAACTGTAAATATGAATAATTATTCAAAGTCCCCCCATAACCTAAAACCATTACAAATATAAGCAAATGTCCATTTACGTCAATTGATAGTGTGGGATTTGTAATCTCCCTTTATCTAAAACCTGGGTGTCAAACTTTCATCATCATGGCATCATCATGTGATGTGCCGGGACTTCCCCCCTTCACTAAACTGGGGGGGGGGGTCAGCACGTGATGCATACACTCTTGATCTAAAGAGACCAAAGCAGAATTGCTTAGAATAGTTGGTGAACAGAATTTCAAATAAATGCCAGAAAGAATGAGAAAAAAAGAGACAGAATGCAGTATTTTTTTCCACAATAATTTTTAATAGTTTTCACATTTTCATATCTTTACATTTCAAAGTAGATCCACATCTGTGTATATACATTGGTAATAGTGCTTGCATAATTCATATATAGTATATTACATTGATTTCCCCTGTTTATCTTTCCTTCCATATCCATCTCTTAACTCTTAATCTTTCTTTTTTTTAAATCCATTCATACCACTTAGTCCATACATTATGATAATCAGAGTCTTTTTGATCATTCAGTTCCATCGTTAATTTGGCCATTTCCACACAATCGTAGATTTCTTTGTCCAAAGGTATTTGGGGGTCTTTTCAACATTGTGCCTAAGTAATTCTTGCTGCTGTTCCAATATGTAACATTAAATACATAACATTTTCAGGGTATTGTTTCTTAGTGATTCCTAGTAGAAAAAAAAATCAAGTGTGTGTTCTATTATTGTACCTTTTATCTCCTGTATCCATCCAGCACTGTTTGGCTGCAGGACACATCCACCACAAATGAAAGAAGTTGCATTATTATTTGCATTGCGGGTTGCCCCATTTCCACTATGGCCACCATCAAAATTTTGTAGGAACAAATGATGCCATTTGCCCCAAGCCTATCCAAAATGGGGCTCCAGATGTGTCTTCCTATTTTGAGAAAAATGTGTCTTCCTATTTTTCCTATTTTGAAAGTGATGCTTTCCATCTTGTGCTGGTAATCTAATTGGCTTGCTGTGCTTAATTTTCTTCTACACAAAGCCCTGCACTTTGGCTACTGAGCAGAGGAAGGATCAGTGGTTGCCCCTGTAATTATTGAAACTCTGCCACGTCGGTCATTACAAATGATGCTTCAGACATGTAGTGGTAAAAAGAAAAGTGTCAGCCGTGCGCCACCCTGGCCGTCTGAAACCCTGAAGAAAAAATTTGCTCTTTTTAAAAATTATTATTCTTTCTTTCCTAGAGCTCTCTGTGTTTTTCTTCTGGGGTTATAAAAAATAAATAAATAAATAAATACATCCAACAGTACAGAGATTCATCATTTTTCCAGCCACTTGAGGAAGCATGATATGACTGGAAAACCAATGAAAAGTAGATCGCTTTGGGAAAGAAAAAAAAATAGTCATAAAAATGAAATGTTTCTGCTGGCTTTCAAAGCTGCAAAGTTTGAAAGGATGGAAAAAATGTAAGAAAGGAAGGTTTCTTTTAAAGCATATATGTGATGAATATATGTACACTTTGATATGTTAACTTTGCCTATATAAATTTAACTTGCTATGGAAACATTTTGTATGTGTTTCTATCTATAGGTATTCTGAGCATATTAAACAGTGACAGAAAGGATTGTGTTATTTAGTGCTTTTGCTCAGTATGGCTCTGTTTTGTCCCACTAGTGTGTGTTTGTGTGCGTTTGTTTATACAGTAGTACCTCTAGATACGAGTTTAATTCGTTCCAGAAGGGAGCTTGTATGTCGAACAACTCGTATCTGGAACAAATGGCTTTAGACTTTGTTTTTCCCCTCCGAGATAACCAGAAGCAAGGATTCTTGCGCCACCTAGTGGACGCTCGGCTCGTATCCCAAATTTGAGCTCGGGTCTGGAACAGAAATTTCTCTCCCCTCGTGGCTCGTAACTTGGAATACTCGCATGTGGAGCAGCTCGTATCTAGAGGTACTACTGTACATACATACAGAAGTGGGTACTTTATAATTGTTAGTAAACTGGCACGGAGCCAGTTCTATTGGAGCTGGTCAGTGGATGCTGCCATCTTGGATTTTGCCCCTGTGCATTTGTATAAGCTATTTTTTTTTAAAGTTAGTAATACAGAAGATCACAAAAAGTGACAGCAGCAGCTTAAGTGGATGGTGATGGTGTAAAGGGAGAAAAAGGCTGGAAATGGAAGGGGAAAAACAATTGGAAAATTGCTGGTTGTGGGCAGGGGGACTTGCATGGGTTGGTTAAGGGTCGGTGCTGTCTCTGGTTGGCTGTGAAGTTGACTTCGATTCTAAGGGGTTCATAGGCTGGTTGTAGCTCAATGTGTCTGTTGGTGGAATTGCTTGTGGAGTGCCAGGCTTTAATAAAAGCATATCAGGTGGTAGTGTGGCCAGTGATTTTTGTGTTGCTCCATCCAAACTGGGGCTGTTTATTTCAGTGTGGGTAGAGATTGATATAATAGATAGATGGACAGATAGATAGATAGATAGATAGATAGATGGATGGATGGATGGATGGATGGATGGATGGATGGATGGATGATAGATAGATAGATAGATAGATAGATAGATAGATAGATAGATAGATAGATAGATAGATAGATAGATATCCGAGGTGGGTAAAATGAGGACCCAGATTATGGGGGCAATATGCTGGCTCTATTAAAAAGTGCTATTGCTAACATGTTGTAAGCTGCCCTGAGAAGGGCGGCATAAAAATCGAATAGATAGGTAGGTAGGCAGACAGACAGACAGACAGACAGACAGACAGACAGACAGACAGACAGACAGATAGGTAATTACAGTCCAGGAGCAAATTAGGAAATGTTTCACACTCGAAACATTCTTAGCTACTGTTGTAAAATGAATTTGATTAAAACCAATTCCAAAGTACAAATGCTTTTTTCTTTTCCTTTTCTTTTTTTAGAAAAAAAGTGACAACAAATGGCCATAGAAATACTGTGGAGGAAAAGAGGAGTTAAAATAGTAAGGGAGTGGGGAGTTAAGTACCTGTGGGAACAGTTGAGCAAAATAAAGGAGTGATGTAGACTATTTTATATGGGATATTTCTTCCCTTCCATAATAATGCATTCCTCTGAGAATATTCTCTTGGCAGAATATGAGACTGTACAGTGGCACCATCAGCAAAAAAAAAAAAAATGTCGACTGAGCTCCTGGGATGACTAAAAATGCAGAAATTGAAAGCGAGGAGGAGGAGTTGCTATAGGAGAGAAGCAGGTCTAAATTATCTCCCTTCCGTGCAGTACGAAGCCCAAAGAAGTGTTATAGGCACTTTATGGAAAGCTGAAGAGGAAAGATTGATGACTTTGCAAAATGATTCTACAGAAACTTTTCATTTAAGGCAGTGGGATCTATCTCCCTCTCCCTCTTTCTTCCTCTCTCTCTCTTTCTTTCTCTCTCTCTCTCTCTTTCCTTTTCCCCAGGTCCTGCAAGAAAAGTATATCTCTTGGCATTCTTGTCCTAGATAGGGCTGTAACTCAGGTGGTCTTTGGACAACATCTATCTAGAGAATTATTATCTGCTTTTCCTTACCTTGCAGAGAAGGTATGGGGTTCATGTTAGCTTTTTCATTGGGATATGCGTTCCCCTCCAGCAAAGAGCGAGAGCAAAAATGAGAACGAGAGGAAGGGATGGAGAAAGGAGACCTTTCTCCTATCAAAACACTTTAGCCATTAAAAAATAAGATAATCTAAATCAGCACACAAAATGCAGTTTGATTTAACATTAGTATTTTGTTTCAAATGCAAAAATGAATTTTAAAACTTTTGGAGGCTTCATAGGAATTAGGACTTGTTGTAATTTCCTGAAGTTTTTTTGGCTATAACCCTGTTCTAGGAAAAGATGTATTTGGGTTATTAAGCTGCTAACAAGGTCTACGTTCATATCCATAGAAGCTCCAAAGTACAATTGTTGCCTTTGAATCTTACAACTGTAATATATACGAACCATTCTTAATCACCTTAGTGGTGTAAACCATGATGCTTTGCCAGTATCATGATAAAGTCTAAAATTGTTAGAAGATGTGTCAGCCGAAAGGAAACAAGTGGAAATTAACATGTGAAAAAGCCCTAAGTACATCTCCATTACAGAGTGGGATCTATTTACCTTTGCCACCAGTTTACATTGTGATGTTTCACACTCACAAACCTTGTGTTCTGTTTTTGTGCATGTTCAGCATAGTTCCCTCTAAGCTGAGCAGTGAGCAATCGCTCACTTAAACATCATCATCAACTCAGAGTTTTCCAAACCTGCCCAGAAGCCGAGAGGGAAAGAGTGAGAGGGAAGGAGAGAGAGAGGAAGAGAAACAGATAGAAAAAAGAGAGGAAGGAAAAGAGAAAGAAAAAGAATGGGAGTAAGGAAGAGAGAAAGAAAATCAAAATCTAGTTTGAAACTAGCTCAACTATTTAAGTGGCATTTTGATATTGATAGAGTTGCCCTATTATGAGCTCACTGTTATAGACACACAGTACAGTATTTTATTTTGAAATTCTCTGAGGCAAAACAGGGTGGGTTTTTTATTTATTTGTTTGTTTGTTTGCTTGTTTGTTTGCTTATTTATTTATTTATTTATTTATTTATTTATTTATTTATTTATTTATTTATTTATTTATTTATTATTTCTGTGCTGCCCAGTCCCGAAGGGACTGCCGCTCAGACACTATACTTTTCCGCCCACCCCCCAAAAAAATTAGAGGGAACACTAATGTTCAGTAGTTATAATCAGCCCGAAACATGATCAGCTGTGCTTCGGGCGAATAAATAAAGCTAAGTATAAACTCGAGGATGGGCGGGAAGGCCTTTTTTCAAGCAGCAGCAGAGGAAAAGTCTTCCAAACAGTAAAAAAATTCAGGGATTAATTTTTTTTAAAGATGGCGGTGCCAACGGACTGGCACTGACTGAACAGGATCTGTGACACCATTGTGACATCACCAGCAAGTCACTACTGGTTCGGGCGACCTGGTCTGAACAAGGAGGAACCCAACCCTGCTCTGGTGAAACATTACATTGAACACCATTCATCCCCTGGTGATCAGGACTGAGTCTCTAAAATTATCATTTCTACTTTTACACATAGAAAATGTCTATTGCTGAGAAAAGAGAAGGAGGAGAGATGAGGCAAGGTGATGAAAAGGAAGAGAATAATAGAACTGGAAGGGATCTTGAAGGTCTTCCAGTTGAACTCCCTGCTTTGGCAAGAAACCTTATACAATTTAGACAAATTGTTGTCCAATCTCATTTTTAAAACCTCCAGTGCTGAGCACCCACAACTTCTGGACACAAGTTGTTCCACTGATTAATTGTTATAAGAGTCAGGATAGACTATCATTGGAATTGAAGGACAAAGGGGAGATGGAATACTATGCAATATGGGATAAATTTTATCAATGGGTAGAAAGAAAAAAAAAGTAAAGAGTAAGAATTGGAAAAAGGGAAAATGAAAGAAGGTTCAGATATAAATAAACAATAATGAGGGATACATATGTAATTTTTTTTTTTAAAAAAACAATGTCTGTTGAGCAATAATGGTATTTATTATTATGTAAATTTTATACAAAGAAATGACCAAACAGGATGGTCACAAAGTGCCCAATGTTTTAATGTTTGTTTAATGTTTGTTAAAAGAAAAATGGGTTCAGTGGTGTTGTGGTTAGCTCTGGCCCAACTCCTGCCCCAAAGAATGTGCAGGTGGATGTGGGGGAGACATCCACATGTTGCAGGGCTGTTTTGCTCCCGATGGAATCTGCTGATGAAGCCTCCTCTGACCAAGGAAGCATGAGTGACAGGGAAGAGGGGAGTTTGGCAGACAGCCCAGGAGGAGATCAATCATCTGTATCATCCTTGGATTCTGAACAAGAATTAATTACACATCCATGCATGCGTAGAATTATGCAAAGGAGACAACAATTGAAAGATTATTACAAGAGAAAATGAGGCCACCTGTGGTTGGGTGGGGCTCCAGTAATTAGGGCTGCTGCTATAAATAGCAACGTGTAGGTTTGGCCATTGCGAAAGAGTATCTGATCACAGTTCTTCAGGAATTGTGTGTTGCTGTTTTCTGGACTTTGTTTGTTGATTTTTCACGCCTTTGAAACCAAAGCAGAGCAATGTGTGTGTGTGTGTGTCTCACTTCGTTGGAAGAAGGGGTGTGAAGTTTCTTCACAGCTGCTAGCTAAGTACTTAATGATTGCTTAAGGGAAATTGTACAGACTACCCGGTTGTTTTGGGACGAGTGCTCTTTGCAATACAAAAAGAGTGCTTAGTTTATTTAGAATTTTGTGATAAAGAACATTATTTTGAATTTTCAAACGTGTGTGTGTCTGAAATTTGTACCCTTGAATTTTCGGGAGGCTCCTACCAGAGAGCCTGGCAGAACAAGTGGTGGTTGTAAATTGAGGACCACCGGTATGCCTATAAACATGTTTCCCAAATTCTAGACATGCCCACAACCACCCTTTTCCCAAGATCTCTGGTGCTCATGCTGATATGGAAGATGCGGACAGCATAACACCAAAGTTATGGAGGAAAGGAAGATGGGGATTTTTTTTTACAACTTATTATAAGAGGTTCTGTCAATTCAGATAAATTTACACATTTTTGTCATCAATGCTTAATGAAGCAATCAAAGTCCAAAGAACCACTGCAAACATTTACCCAACAACAGTACTGTCCCTATTTGTAACGCAGTTTGCTTATGGCATTTTGGTAAATTAGAACTGAAATCCCTTTGTTTCAGCAATGACAACAGAAGCTCATTCTGATTATTCAAACAGTAATAGGAACCTAGTCAATGTTAATAAGAAACGTGACAGCAGGTAGATGTTTCGGGCAGCAATTAACATAATGTTATCTCTGGGGCTCTAGATGAGCGCACTTAAATGAAGAGATATCATACATATGCTGATGCATGAGTGACACTTCAGACTTTTACAAGAGGATTTGGTAGAAATAACTTTCACAAATATTTAATCACCACTAGCAAAAAAATATCAGAAAATAATTTACTGTCAAAAATAATATTTTAAACCCAAATATGAATAATATATCATTGTTTTCCAATAAATTTGTTTATTACTGCATTGACTGCAACAGGACATGAATGTTTCATTCCTGAAGTTCAATAGATGCTTGCATAAAAACATTACCAATTTATCATCTCTGCGCATGGAGTCAGATTCTTTAGTTGCATGGAAGAAACTCAAGGGCACCATATTTCCAAGGATTTGGGTAGACACAGCTATTCCATCAGCTGCTGATAAATCTAAGTGGAATCTCCTATGTGTTACTAAAGGTAGTAAGGGGGCTGAGAAAGGGATGGGGAGAAATGAATTTGTGAAAGAGAACAAAAGGAGAAAGATAGGTAGAAAATTTGTCCAAAAGCAAATATATAGCATCATTCCTTACTGGATTGATATTAGGACTCCAAATCTGAAGTATCTGAACTTCAGTTTCAGTATTTGTCCTTCTGAAGATAGACACACTTCAGAATTAGAACTGCAGGAAAAACAATTGCTACCAATCTGGCTTCCATTGAGGACCTGTGTACTGCTCGAGTCAAAAAGAGGGCTGTGAAAATATTTCTCACATCCTGCTGCAACTTCTCCCTTCAAAAGGATACTATAATGTACTGGACAACTAGACACAAGAACAGTTTTTCCCCGAATAAGAACATGTGGACATAAGAAGAGCCATGCTGAATCAGGCCAAAGCCCATCGAGTCCAGCATTCTGTGTCACATAGTGGCCCACCAATTGTCCTTGGGGATCTTGAGCAGAAAGAGAAGGCAAGACCCTCCCTTTCCCCTGACCCCCAACAAATGGTACTCCAGGGAATCCTGCCTGCCTCAACCAACATAGAGGGGCACATGGACATTTAGCAGAGTGATGGTAGAGTGAATGCCATCACTCTGCTAAACAAATAATTCCCTCAACACTGTCAAACTATTTCCTAAGTCTGTACTACTATTAATCTTCCCATCATTCCCATCACCCATCTCTTCCCACTAATGATTGTATGACTGTAACTTTGTGGCTTGTATCCTTACAATTTATATTGACTGGTTCCTAATATGATTTGATTGCTTATATATACCCAGAATATCATTAAGTGTTGTACGTTATGATTCTTGACTTATTTATCTTTTCTTTTATGTGCACCGGGGTGGGTTCCTTACTTTTCCAACCGGTGTGCTGCGTGCACATTGTGATGTTTGCATGCATATGCGTCCCCGGCATGCTTTTGCTTCTGTGCTTGTGCAAAGGGACGATTTCCTTTCTCTGCATGCCAACAATTGTGGAAAATTATAAAAAAAAGATGCGCACAGACCAGCAAAGACAGATTGGAGCCATTGAGCCAGAATTACGCAATCAGAGCGGTGCACCGAATTGCACCAGGAGGAACCCACTTCTGATGAACACCAAGACAAATTTCTTGTGTGTCCAATCACATTTATTTATTTATTTATTTATTTATTTATTTATTTATTTATTTATTTAGTTAGTTAGTTAGTTAGTTAGTTAGTTAGTTAGTCCAATACAAATTTAAAGTTAAGGAGAATAAAAACATGTAGTAGTAAATATCAGGGAAGGGATAGAAGAAGAGATATGAGAATAGAATACATCAATGAAGAGTAGAGGAAGGATATATGGATGGGAGAAAAGATATATAAAATATAGGAGAGACAATTGGACAGGGGACGGAAGGCACACTAGTGCACTTATGCTCGCCCCTTACTGACCTCTAAGGAATCTGGAGAAGTCAACCGTGGAAAGTCTAAGGGAAAAATGTTGGGGGTTGGGGGTTGACACCACGGAGTCTGGTAATGAGTTCCATGCTTCAACAACTCGATTGCTAAAGTCATATTTTTTACAGTCAAGTTTGGAGCCGTTGATATTAAGTTTGAACCTGTTGCGTGCTCTTGTGTTATTGCGGTTGAAGCTGAAGTAGTTGTTGACAGGCAGGATGTTGCAGCATATGATCTTGTGGGCAATACTTAGATCATATTTAAGGCATCGTAGTTCTAAGCTTTCTAGACCCAGGATTGTAAGTCTATTTTCGTAGGGCAATAATAATAAAACTTGGCCAATAATAATAATAATAATAATAAAATAAAATAAAATAAATCTATTCTGAAGGACAGTGAAGTTTGATTTCCTTCAGGATTGACTAATTTGATCTCCTTGCAGTCCAAGAGAATTTCAAGAGTCTTCTCCAGGACACGATTCGAAAATATCAATTCTTTGGCGTTCAGCCTTTGTTATGATCTAACTCTCACAGCCATATGTTTCTACTGGGAAAACCATACCTCTGACTATGCAAAGCTTTGTCAGAAAGTTAAGGTCTCGGCTTGTTAATAGGCTGTGTAGGTTTTCCACAGCTTTCCTCCCATGGAGCAAGTGTTTTTGAATTCCATGGCTGCAGTCGCCATCTGTAGTGATCTTGGAGCCCAAGGAAGTAAAATCTTCCAATTTTTACTCTTCTATTCGTCAGGAAGTGATGGAACTGGATGCCATGATCTTAGGTTGTTTTTTTTTTTAATGTTGAATTTCCAGCCAACTTTTTCACTCGCCTCTGTCACCCTCATCAATCAAACCCTATGAAGCAGGCTGGGCTAAAAGAGAACTGCTGACCCAAAATCACTCTGTGAGCTTCCATGACTTGTGTTGGTTAACATCTAAACCTGGGATTTCTGAATGGCTGCTGTTACATGAACTCTTATGGGTCATGCAAGCTATTATTCCCTTACACATACATTAACATTTCAGTATAAAGTGTGTGCACTTCTTAAACCATCTGAGGTTGTTTGAAGCATTTGACGAGGCCATTTCTTCCCCCTCTTGCCCTCTCTGCTAGGAAAAAAGAAAGCAAATAAAATAAGTTACAATCCTACGTTTGGAAAGCTTAGAACTACATCGCCTTAAATACAACCCAAGCATAGCCCATAAAATAATCTGCTACAACGTACTTCCTGTCAACAACTACTTCAGCTTCAACCACAACAACACACGAGCACACAACAGATACAAATTTAAAGTAAACTGCTCCAAACTCGACTGCAGGAAATATGAATTTAGTAACCGAGTAGTTGATGCATGGAACTCACTACCAGACTCTGCAGTATCATCGCCTCACCCCCAAAACTTTACCCTTAGACTATCCACTATTGACCTCTCCCGATTCCTAAGAAGTCAGTAAGGGGTGTCCATAAGTGCACCAGTGTGCCTTCTGTCCCCTATCCTAATGTTTCTTCTTTTATTCTTTTACTAGTATCATGTATATGAATATTATTGCTGCCAACCTGCCTTCCATTGAGGACCTGTATACTGCACGAGTTAAAAAGAGGGCCAGGAAAATATTTACTGACCCCTCGCATCCTGGACAAAAACTGTTTCAACTCCTACCCTCAAAAAGTCACTACAGAGCATTGCACACCAAGACAACTAGACACAAGAACAGTTTTTTCCCGAACGCCCTCACTCTACTAAACAAATAATTCCCTCAACACTGTTAGAATTTTTACTAAATCTGCACTTCTATTTCTACTAGTTTTTTCTCATCATTCCTATCGTCCTTTTCCTCCCAGTTAGGACTGTATGACTGTAACTTGTTGCTTGTACCCTAAGATTTTTATTAATATTGATTGTTTCTTCATTGCTTATTTGACCCCTATGACAATCATTAAGTGTTGTACCACATGATTCTTGACAAATGTATCTTTTTCTTTTATGTACACTGAGAGCATATGCACCAAGACAAATTCCTTGTGTGTCCATTCACACTTGGCCAATAAAATTCTATTCTGTTGTATTCTATTCTATTCTATTCTATTCTATTGTATTCTATTCTATTCTATCTTTACATACCTCCAATATGTACTTGACAAAACAAATAAAGTAAAAAATAAAACTATTTTTTAAATTAATTTATTTATTTTGTCCAATACATAATGTTGGCAGCATAGGATATAATCATAGTAAAAATATATCAATGGACGAATAGAAGAAAAAGATATAGGAATAGTGTGGAAGAGATAATAGAGTTCATAAACATATACATGTAGCTTGGAGAAGTATAAGAGAAGTATTAGGACAGGGGACGGAAGGCACGCTGGTGCACTTATGCACGCCCCTTACTGACCTCTTAGGAACTGGGAGAGGTCAACAGTAGATAGTCTAAGGGTACTCCATTTTAGCTGTCTTTTAAGCAAAAGCTAGAAGGAGACAGGCAGAACTACAGTGATCCCTCGAGTTTCGCGATCTCGAGTATTGCGAAACGCTATATCGCGAGTTTTCAACCCGGAAGTAAACAACACCATCTGCGCATGCGTGCCTTTTTTCTATGGCCACTCATGCGTAGATGGTGGAGTTTCCCGCCGGGCAGATAAGCTGCTGGGCGGCTTCCCTGGGTCTTCCCCCTCTTGCCCCGGTAAGACCCCAGCGGCGGCGCGAGCAACGGCATGGGCGGGCGGGCGGCACGCGCGGGGACACCCCAGCTCCGCTTCCCAGCTGGGAAGCGGCCCCAGCAACGGCGTGGGCGGGCGGGCGGTGAGCGCGCGCTTGGGGAAACCCCAGCTCCGCTTCCCAGCTGGGAAGCCGCCCCAGCAATGCGCGCACGCTTGGGGACATCCCAGCTCCGCTTCCCAGCTGGGAAGCAGCCCCAGCAACGGGGTGGGCGGGCGGGCGGTGCGCGCGCGCTTGGGGAAACCCCAGCTCCGCTTCCCAGCTGGGAAGCCGCCCCAGCAACACGCGCGCGCTTGGGGACATCCCAGCTCCGCTTCCCAGCTGGGAAGCCGCCCCAGCAACGCGCGCACGCTTGGGGACATCCCAGCTCTGCTTCCCAGCTGGGAAGCGGCCCCAGCAACGGCGTGGGCGGGCGGGTGGCACGCGCGCGGGGAAACCCCAGGCGCAAGCAATGGGGTGGGCGGGCGAAGGGCGGGTGGCGGTGGAAGTAAAAACACCATCTGCGCATGCGCAGATGGTGTTTTTACTTCCGCACCGCTACTTCGCGAAAAATCGATCATCGCGAGGGGTCCTGGAACGGAACCCTCGCGATGATCGAGGGACCACTGTATAGGGAATGTTTGCCATGGATTTATTTCACTTTCAATCTTGCATTTGCCAGTATCAGTATTTGTTTATTATTCAGTTCAGGTTCTTCTGTGGCCCTCATCACTTAACAAAATCAGTGGTAAGAGGAAGACAGAGAGTGCCCTAGAATGTTTAAAAGTCTCCTGGCAAATCACTGCCAATTAAGTGAGACTTGATCTTATCCAGCAAAAAAAGAAGAAGAATGAAATATGCAGACTCAACTAAAAAAAAATGAAAATGTCTCTAGGACACGGTGCATTCTGAGCAGGGAAGAGAGGATTCGACATGCAAGGAGGAACGTTAAACGAACCCTACGGCACCACAATTAAGACAGCGCGTTCTGATTACTGTCTCCAGTAGTGATTGATCAAGGACAAATATGTAAAACATACAGTAAGGGAATAGCAGTATCATCACTAGATTTTACAGAGACCTAAAACAAATAAGGATGCTTCATTTGAATGTCTTTTTATTTAAAAACTCCTACATCAGGGGTTCTCAACTTGGGGGTCGGGATCCCTTTGGGGGACCATTTCACAGGGGTCACCTAAGACCATGGAAAAAGACAAATTTCCCATGGTGTTAGGAACTAAAGCTTCTATTCTGGCACCTTGGAACATACTTTTACAATCCGACCAATCAGAAACATAGAAACATAGAAGTTTGAGGGAAGACCTCATGGTCCATCTAGTCTGCCCTTATACTATTTCCTGCATTTTATCTAAGGATGGATATATGTTTATTCCAGACAAGATTAAATTCAGTTACTGTGGATTTACCAACCACGTCTGCTGGAAGTTTGTTCCAAGCATCTACTACTCTTTCAGTAAAATAATATTTTCTCATGTTGCTTCTGATCTTTCCCCCAAATAACCTCAAATTGTGCCCCCTTGTTCTTGTGTTCACTTTCCTATTAAAAACACTTCCTTCCTGAACCTTATTTTACCCTTTAACATATTTAAATGTTTCGATCATATTACCCCTTTCCTTTCTGTCCTCCAGACTATACAGATTGAGGATTGAGTTCATTAAGTCAGGTGTTTACAGTGGGGGTATCCCTCTGACCTTCCTGCCAATCAGCTTAAAGCTCTGTTGGGAAAATTGGTGCTAGACTTATGGTTGGAGGTCACCACAACATGAGGAACTGTATTAACGGGTCACGGCATTAGAAAGATTGAGAACCACTGTCCTACATTATTTATTTATTTATTTATTTATTTATTTATTTATTTATTTATTTATTTATTTATTTATTTTTGTCTGTCTGTCTGTCTGTCTGTCTGTCTGTCTGTCTGTCTGTCTATCTATCTATCTATCTATCTATCTATCTATCTATCTATCTATCTATCTATCTATTTAATTTGTATGCCGCCCCTCTCTGCAGACTCGGCGCGGCTAACAGCAGTAAAAAAGACAAATATAACAAATCTAATATAAAAAGTAATTTTAAAAACCCCAATTTAAGAGACCAATCATACAAACAGACATACCATGCATAAATTTTATAAGCCTAGGGGGAAGGGAATATTTCAATTTCCCCATTCCTGACGACAGAGGTGGGTTTTAAGGAGCTTACGAAAGGCAAGGAGGGTGGGGGCAACCCTGATATCCGGTGGGAGTTGGCTCCAGGGGTCGGGGCTGCCACAGAGAAGGCTCTTCCCCTGGGTCTTGCCAAACAACATTGTTTAGTCGATGGGGCCCAGAGAAGGCCAACTCTGTGGGACCTAACCGGTCGCTGGGTTCGTGCGGCAGAAGACGGTCCTGGAAGGTTGAAGATGTTGGACCAGGAAATCCCTCTGAGCTAGGAAAAAAATACTATGAATAATGAGAGTGGGGTTTTTTCCTTTAGTATTGATTTTTAGGGGGAAAGAAATTGAGGGAGGGGGAAGCAGAATGTTTGCCACTTTGAGGAAAAGCAGGCTATAAATCCAACAAATAACCCAAAGGGAAGAAAAATAGAGAAGTATCATATATTGCACACATGAGGGAAGCAATTCACATTAAACACTAATTGCATCAATGCAACTAATGTGCACATAATGGGAATAGCAGCTGAGGGGAAGTCTAAGGGCCATTAGAAATGTGCTGGCATCCTTTCCCAAAGCAATATGAGTTAGTGTCCTGCTTTTTCTAAGTTGAAGCAAGTAATACCAATGCCATTAAAGCATCTCTGGATGCTTTTTCCCTCCAAAAATGTACATATTAATTGCATCCACAAATTAATAGCATATCCAGTCTGGCCTACGGATTCCAATACAGCAAATAATAAATAATACTAATACTACTACTAATACTACTACTAATAATACTACTAATAATACTACTAATACTACTACTACTACTACTACTACTAATAATAATTCATTAGAATTGTATGCCGCCCCTCTCCGAAGACTCGGGGCAGCTCACAACAATAATAAAAAACCAATATTATAGCGAAACAAATCTAATATTAAAAAAGAAGCATATAAAACCCCATCATATTAAAAACCAAACAACACATACATACCAAACAGAAAATATAAAAAGCCTGGGGGAAAAGGTGTCTCAACTCTCCCATGCCTGGCGGTATAAGTGGGTCTTGAGTAGTTTATGAAATAATAATAATAATAATAATAATAATAATAATAATAATAATAATAATCTATAGTGAAAAGCAATGCCCTTTCTTCCTCAAGAGATGAAATCTGTTGAGTTCATTGAAACGAAGGTGTTCAAATCCAAACAAGCAAATTTCAAAAGAGAACAAATGTCTTTTTTTCCTCGACAAGTCAATAATTGCATGCAAAATAAATCCTGGATTTGATTAAACTCAGGATGACATGGACAGGGACAAGTAAAAAGAACATCTGCTGTAAATCATTGCTTGTTTAACAATAATTGTCAACCGTCCATTCAAAGAAGATTCCCAGTGACCAAAGACGATTGAGGAAAGTATTTTGGCTAATGTTGATTGATGTCTTGACAAGATTTCAGAATATACCAGTTTGCCTCTGGCTCTTTTCTAGAGCTAACTGGCCCACATTCAACCAGCTAAGGCAGGACTAGAACTCCTAGTCTCCCAGTTTCTAGCTGGGTGCCTTAACCACTAGAGCGAATTGGCTACCCAAAAGTAACATAAATTGTAACAAAGGGTAATATATCTAGCTATTGTCATTGTTCACAGTCAGTCAAGGCATAACAGAATATGAACTTTATAAAATGTTTATTATGAAGTGAGAAATGGACTCAGTTGCAGAATTAGCAAATAGACCTTCCTTACAGATTAATCCTCAATTTACAATCAGCCACTTACAACCATTCAAAGGTATAATGGATTTACTCTCCTGTTAGTTTGTGCAATATATGTGGCTGGGCAGATTTTACACGGTATTTGATAAACTCCCTGGTTTTCTAGCTGGATCTTGTCCTTTAGAACACTTCAAAACTACAGAACATGAAATTGATTTTGACAGTACCAAATTAATTTCCAAAACAGAACACTACAGCAAAAGAATAATCATGGAAGCCATCGAGATAGAAAAACATCCCCAAAATATGAACAAGCGGGATGATACCTCCCGCCTACCAGACATCTGGAAACCAGCCCTCAAACGTAACCCAGCCATAGAAACTGAAACCAGACTCAGAACACACATTGCAAAACAATCAAGTAGCCTGCAAGCTCCAACTACTCAGGATATCACGCCTAATCTACAACCATTAACTAATCAGCATACTTCAGCTACATCAACGACCCCAGATGTTACCCCACTGACTCACCAGGAAGTTTCTACACAGCAGGAAATTGCTGAGCCATCAAACCACACCCAGCCACCAGTATTTATAGAAGGAAGGCAGCTCAGGTCTCGCTGTGTTCGCCCTAGCACAAGGACAGAAACACCAGCCTGAAGATGACGAGTAGGACCTCGTCGAAACGTCGCCAGAAATTTCCAAATCCTACACGGGAAGAAACCCTAATATACCAAGACCATCATACCTGTACCCATGAAAATCTACGAAAACAAATATATATATAATATAAAAACATTTTATATATATATATATATATATATATATATATATATATATATATATATATATAATATATATGTCACATGTTTTTTTTGCTGAATTTGAAAATTAAGGGAGACTAGGATAGATCTATTTCGGCCTTATTTTGGCCTCATCAGCTAGCCATACCCACTGGGACTTGAACCTGCAACCTTTGCCTTGTAAGGCAGAGAATTATATATATATATATATATATATATATATATATATATATATATATATATATATATATATGTATGCATATGTATGTGTATATATATATATATATATATATATATGTGTGTGTGTGTGTGTGTGTGTGTGTGTGTGTGTTTTCGTAGATTTTCACGGGTACAGGTATGACCGTCTTGGTATATTCGGGTTTCTTCCCGTGTAGGATTTGGAAATTTCTGGCGACGTTTCGATGAGGTCCCACTCATCATCTTCAGGGAGCAAAACAAAAAAACCAATGGCTCCCTAGGACATACCATCTACCAAAAGAAGACACACACCAACCACTACTTAAACACAAAATCCCACCACCACCCTGCACAGATCAATTCCGTAGCCAAGACCCTCATTTCTAGAACCAAATGCCCAACCGACAAAGACCACCTGGAACCTGAATTACACAGTCTCACAAATGTATTAATTTCCAATGGATTCCAAAGAGAGGCAATCAACAACTTAATCCAAAAAAAGACACCCCCCAAGAACCAAGACACAGAACAGGACAATGGCATCGCCCTCTTCCCTTACATCAAAGGCACTACAGATAAAATCAGTAAAATTCTCCGCAAACACAACATCAGGACAGCCTTTGGTACAGATAAGAAAATAGCCAACATCCTAAGAAACCCGAAAGACAATATCCAGCTAGAAAACCAGGGAGTTTATCAAATACCGTGTAAAATCTGCCCAGCCACATATATTGGACAAACTAACAGGAGAGTAAATGCACGTGATGCAGAACATAAGAATGCATTAAGGAAAAAAGAAAAAAACCTCCTCCCTTTTCCAACACTTGAAAACTACAGGACATGAAATTGATTTTGACAGTATTAAATTAATTTCCAAAACAGAACACTACAGTAAAAGAATAATCATGGAAGCCATTGAGATAGAAAAACATCCCCAAAATATGAACAAGCAGGATGATACCTCCCGCCTACCAGACATCTGGAAACCAGCCCTCAAACGTAACCCAGCCATAAAAACAGAAACTAGACTCAGAACACATATTGCAAAACAATCAAGTAGCCTGCAAGCTCCAACTACTCAGGATATCACGCCTAATCAACAACCATTAACTAATCAGCATACTTCAGCTACATCAACGACCCCAGATGTTACCCCACTGACTCACCAGGAAGTTTCTACACAGCAGGCAATTGCTGAGCCATCAAACCACACCCAGCCACCAGTATTTATAGAAGGAAGGCAGCTTAGGTCTCGCAGTGTTCGCCTTAGCACAAGGACAGAAACACCAGCCTGAAGATGATGAGTGGGACCTCATCAAAACGTCACCAGAAATGTCCAAATCCTACACGGGAAGAAACCCGAATCTTCTGAACTTTTTCCATCTTACGAACCCGCCACCCAAACGCCGAACCCACGTGTTTTGGCCAGCCAGGAAGGACGTCTTTGTGACGTCAAAGTTCCGCCCATGGAATTCTCTATAGGGATTCCCCTCCTCCTTTCCAGCCTCCCGACTGGCCCGACAGCTCTGCGGCTCTTTTGAAAAGCTAACAGCCAGGCGGCAGGGCTTCTCAGCATCCTCCTGAACCCAAACGCCGACCCTGAACTTTTGCCGAACTTCCGGGTTCGGCATTCAGGAGAACGCCGAGAAGCACCCCAGCTCTTTCAAAAGGTGAAAGCCAGGCAGCAGGGCTTCCCGGCGGCCACACGAACCCAAACTTTTTGCCGAAGTTCCGGGTTCGGCATTTTGAGAACACTGAGAAACGCCCGGCTGTTTCAAAAGGTGACAGCCGGGTGGCAGCGGGTTTTTTTTCTTGCACAGATTAATTCATTTTACATTGTTTCCTATGGGAAACAATGTTTCATCTTATGAACTTTTCGCCTTACGAACCTCCTCTGGGAAACAATTAAGTTCGTAAGACCAGGTATTACTGTATTGACATTCTGAGTCTCTTCTTCACATGCTGAGGAAATATGTAGTTTTCCTGAATATAAGAAGGAGATTTTTACATAAATGAAGAAACACATATTTTGAAAAACTGGGAAGCAAAATGAGTCAGCTCGAATGAATTAACAAAAGATTTAGAGTAACTCCACATTCCCACAAAAGAAGAACATTTTCTAGAAGGAATATAGTAACATTTAAGCATTTTTTTAAAAAAAATGTTATGAAAGGGTGAGAAAATGGGCAGCCCAGTGACAAATAGCAAAGTGAAATTTGATTGCAAGATAAAAAAGGTTTTCATGAAAACAAAACAATTCCATAGTGTTTTCTGATGAAAGCCCAGAATATTAATACTGCAGAAAGAACCATTATAATAGGTTTCACAATTGGGCCGATAAACCTTTTTATTCTGTCAAAGAGAGGAAATTCCATCTCTGTGTGTTCTTTTTTTCTTTTTCTTTTTTAAATAACAAATAAACCAATGGCCATGAAGCATGAAATGGTGAAAAAAAGGCTGCAAATTTAAAAGTGCAGACATATAATCAAGCCAGGTCTTTCTGCTTTATTGTTGCAAGATATTATATTCTGGCAATATTATTTTCCACGAGCCTTGTGTTGATGTATGTTTTTATACACACCTGCATGCAATATGTACCTTTATATGCACATACAAACATTTACATAGCAAATTATTCAATGCACTTCCCAATTAAGGATCATCATTTGCAAAAAGTTTGAAAATTATTATTGCTATGAAAGAGAGCTAGTGAGATGGGACATCTTGATTTCTGTCAAGAAGGATAAATTTGTGGAGTGGTATACAAGGGTTTATGTGATCTATGGCATGGTGTGACTATGGGATATTTAGCATCAGTAAAACAATATATGTATTGGATTATATGTGCAATCAAAAAAAATTAAGTCAGTTTTCTGATGTAAAAAAGCATGTTTAATATCATTATGCTTTATTGTTGCAAGATATTATATTCTGGCAATATTATTTTCCACCTTTCTACCTTTGAAAAGTGTTCGGAAACTTCAGATCGTGCAGAACGCAGCCGCGAGAGCTGTCGTGGGGCTTCCAAGATTCGCCCACGTTTCTTCAACACTCCGTGGCTTGCATTGACTGCTGATCAGTTTCCAGTCACAATTCAAAGTGTTGGTCATGACCTTTAAAGCCCTACATGGCAATGGACCAGATTACCTATGGAACCGCCTGCTACCGCACGAATCCCAGCGACTGATAAGGTCCCACAGAGTAGGCCTTCTCCGGGTCCCATCGACTAAACAATGTCATTTGGCGGGCCCCAGGGGAAGAGCCTTCTCTGTGGCGGCCCTCTGGAACCAACTACCCCCGGAGATTAGAACTGCCCCCACCCTCCCTGTCTTTCGTAAACTACTCAAGACTCAGACATGGGGGAGTTAAGATATTCCTTCCCCCTAGGCCATTATAAGTTATGCATGGTATGTTTGTGTGTATGTTTGGTTTTATAATAAGGGTTTTTAGTTGTTTTTATTAATTGGATTGTTACATGCTGTTTTTATCATTGTTGTTAGCCGCCCCAAGTCTGCGGAGAGGGGTAGCATACAAATCCAACCAACCAATCAATCAATCAATCAATCAATCAATCAATCAATCAATTTTCATCATTTTAGCCATTATCTATCCACTGCTGGTTGAAGGACTCTTCCACATGTTTCCAACCACTACATTTCCGAGCTTCCTTTTGCCAATTGGGCCCACAATATTTGCTGATGACATTGAGCCATCCTGTTTTAGGTCTCTTTCATATATAATTTTTAAAATAGGACCCATATTTCATTCTTCTCAAAATAGTAGATGGTCTATTCTGATCCTGACATAAGCAGGAAGGGTGGATCAGTCCACTGTGCAACTACTGAGGTTAGGCCTTTCCCCCTGTTACAAAAGAAGATAAGGTCTGACCCAGTTATGGATTGCTCCCAGTTTGTTGTGGTTGGCTCTGGGCCAGCTCCTGCAATGGGGAATTTGGATGTTGGTTTAGGAGAATCCTCAGGTCCCCAGAGACTTGTCTTATTGTCAGCGTCTTCTGATAGTGAAGATAGTGAAGGTCAGACGCTGGGGGAGTAGAATCAGATGGAGGGGTGGATGCAGCCAGCTCATTAGATAATGACCCCATTAGTGAGTCATCAGACTCGGAGGACGATTGGTTGATAGATACTCGTATGCGCAGAATCATAGCTAGAAGGGACCAACTGTGCAGCTATTATAGAAGATAAGGGAGAACACCTGTGGCTGAAGCCCATGCCCATGCCCATGTTGTTTTGGTGTTAGATTGATTGTGTGCTTGGTTTTTTAATATTCTGGGGTTGTTTTTTATGAATTTTTTAGCTTAAAATTATAATTGGATTGGTGGGTATTGGATTTGTTATTATGTATTGTTTTTACCATTGTTGTGAGCAGCCCCGAGTTTGCGGAGAGGGGCAGCATATAAATCCAATAAATCTAATCTAATCTAATTAGGTTAATGGGGTTGCTGATAAATTAAGGGGGTTACAGAGTGTGCATGTGGACGTTTATCCGTTTGGAGAAAGACTATTGTTTTGATTTGAACTGTTCCAGGACTTTCACAGACTTTTTGGATATTTCACAGTTAGGTACATCTTGTGAACTCATTGCAGGGGGGTGGCTGTGATGCTTTCACAGCTGCCTTTATCTGGTCTGTTTGTTTTTGCCTCTCACAGCATTCCAGGACTGTAATATGTGTGGGAGAAATTTTGGCTCTGTTTAAAGTGTGTGCGATCAGCACTTTTTTGGGATAAACGGATTTTCTTTTTACTCTGAGATGGTGTGTGTTTGAATTTACATTCCTAACTCATTGGGGGGGGCTCTTGGTGAAGGGTCTGGCATAACACAGTTCAGCCTGCTTCTGAAAACTGGTAGCAGCAGAGGGAGGCTCCGGCCACCCACCCAGGACGCTTATGTGCATTTGGAGAAACATTGTGCATTTGGAGAAACGTTGTGCATGTGCATGAACTGGTAGCAATGGGTTTTAGAACTCACTATTGGTTTGATTTCCTCCCCCAATGCCTTTGAGCCTTATCTGGAGCACTTTTCAAGTGAAAGCTGCCAGCGCTAGTTTGAACTCTGCATGAATAAGGCTGGCTGTTTGTGTCCGACATTCCCAAACAATCACTGGGCTGGACCTTAAGAATATGTATTTATTTTATTTTGTCAAGTGCATATTTTGTCAAGTACGTAATGTTGGTATTTTCTAAGTCAGCAAAAAGTTAGCACTTTCTTCTCTCTGGATTGTTCACGCACTGATTGGGAAAGGAATGTTTGCAGCCCTAGGCTGCACTGAGTCAAAGCAATAAAACCACAGTGGGCAAGGTAGAGAAGGCATAATAAAATAATAATTAAAGGAGGGAAATTACAGGAAGGAAAGAACCAACATTTAAAACTCAGCAAAAGCTCAAAGAAACAAGGTGACAGCACTGTCTTTTGGTCACTCAAACTAGGGCTATAAACTCTGCCACCCTTCGACTTTCCACTGAACTATGTCAAGGGGATTCCACCAGTTTCAAGAGGAAAGATTGAGAAGAATGATTCATAGGTGCCTAATTCAGGTCCTGGGGAATCCTTGTCCTAACCCTTTTGATTTTCATGGAATGCCTGTTTCTATGCTTCATGAATTGCATGGAGCTTGGTAGTCCAAAATGTGCTATGTTCAGGAAATCCTTGACTTCCGACAGTTTGCATAGTGATCACTTGAAGTTCTGATGGGCCTACTATGAGGTTACCTGTGACCCAAATTTGAAGTTCTGATGGTCATCTGATAAAATGTATAGAAACATAGAAACATAGAAGATTGACGAAAGAAAAAGACCTCATGGTCCATCTAATCTGCCCTTATACCATTTCCTGTATTTTATCGTAGGATGGATATATGTTTATCCCAGGCATGTTTAAATTCAGTTACTGTGGATTTGCCAACTACGTCTGCTGGAAGTTTGTTCCAAGCATCTACTACTCTTTCAGTAAAATAATATTTTCTCACGTTGCTTTTGATCTTTCCCCCAACTAATCTCAGATTGTGCCCTCTTGTTCTTGTGTTCATTTTCCTATTAAAAATACTTCCATCCTGAATCTTATTTAACCCTTTAACATATTAAAATGTTTTGACCGTGTCCCCCCTTTCCCTTCTGTCCTCCAGACTATACAGATTGAGTTCATTAAGTCTTTCCTGATAAGTTTTATGCTTAAGACCTTCCACCATTTTTGTAGCCATTTTTCAACCCGTTCAATTTTATCAATATCTTTTTGTAGGTGAGGTCTCCAGAACCGAACACAGCATTCCAAATGTGGTCTCGACAGATTTATTTCTTGTTTTTGGCAAAACCATGCCCTCAGTGCACTGCTTTGCGACCACTGACTTTGCTTAACAACCATCACAAAAAGATCCTAAAATCAAGTGGGTCACCCAACCAATCTGTTTTACAATTGAGGCACCAGGGTTCATAGTTTGGGACCTACAATTCTAATTACACCACTTAATTCCCTTGCAACATAGAATGAATAATGGATTTTCACCGAGAGAGTCCAAAGATCTAGCGTATCATTTGCTAAAAATAAAGACTTCAAGGGACTGAGAAAAGGAGAGACAAGAGTAGACAATAGAAATTATTTCAGGGACATGACTTCCTGTGTTTTCTTCCTTCTCTCTTCCATTAGACTATACAGTTAAATCATACAGGCAGCAAAGCATTATCATTTATTTTTATTTTACAACCTATTTTGGTAGCAGCTATTTGGGGATGGAAAAAGATGCACTGATAGAGATGCTACAAGCCAAGAAGGAAAGAGCTTAAAAAGCCATTGCGAGTTGTTAGAATATTAACAGCCTGTACATTTCCTGCTCTGGAAGAGAAAATATATTTTATCTCTCAAAGATTCCTTGCAGATTATAAAAGAAAAAAATACCCCCTCCCCTCAAAGAGAATCATCTATCAGATTATTAAACATGACAAAAAGTCTCTGATCTGAGGCTTACACTAGGGATATATAAGATTCCAACTCTTTCTAGGAATTCGGCAACACAAGAAGAAAAAATAAATGTCCAAAAGTCTTTTATAGTTGCTGTCAGATTTGTGTAAAGCATTTGCAATTCCTGTGAACATATTTATACAATAACTCCAAATCTGAAGCCAGTTTACAAATCTTCCTTCCCACAGCTGAAAATCCTGAAAAGGTTGCAAAATGTTTGCTAAAATAAAAAGTACAAGAATTTTTAAATAGCTCTTATTCTTGATTATCATCCGAGTTCCCTTAATACAGTATATACCGTGTTTTTTGGTGTATAATACGCAGCTTTTTCCTCCCTGAAAATTCAGGTGTGTCTTATACTCTGAGTGCAGCTTTTTTCAAAGCTTTTCCCCCCTAGCCATAACTAGGTGCTAACGATCTTCCCAGCTCTTATCTTGCAGGTTTTTTCATTGTTACTGTCTGCAAAGAATGTTTTCCAAACTCTAAGTTTTTGCAGAGTTTTTTTTTCATTACTCTAACTTGCTCTAGTAGGTTTTTTTCAGCCCTAACCAGGTGATAACGATATTCCCAGCTCTTACCGCTTGCAAGCTCTTTCATTGTTTCTCTCTGCTAAGAATGTTTTCCAAGCCCTGTCTTCGCAGGTTTTTTTTCATTGCTCTAACTTGCTACAAATGTTTCTTTCCAGCCCTAGCCAGTTGCTAACAATGTTCCTAGCTCTTACCCAGCTCTAGACTGCTCTAGGCTTGCAAGGTCTTTCATTGTTACTCTCTGTGAAGAATGTTTTCCAAGCCCTAAGTCTTTGCAGGGTTTTTTTCCATTGCTCTACTTCAGGGATGGGCAATTAATTTTGCCATGGGGCCGCATGAGAAATTGGGATGGTTTTAGAGGGCTGGACTAATATAATTAACTTAGTTCTACCCAATACTCTAAAGACCCAGACCCTGGCCTGACCTAAACACCCAGACCCACTCTACAGACTCCTAATTGTTTGCTTTACAGCAATATGGTGTACCACAGTCACTGGGCTGGAGTGTTTGCGTGGTTTCTGTGCTCAGCTGCTTTCGGTAGGTCGGGGTCCGCTCCATGATTCATCAGGAAAGCAGGAACTAGAAGAGTCACAGCAGATGCGGTGAGCTCTTTCATCCTCGCACTGGAGTGGACTCCGACCTCCGCAGACCGGTCACAGATATCAGGCGGGCTAGATGCGGCCCACAGCCACCCCTTGCCCTGATCTGCTCTACTTGCATAATTTTTTTCTTTCCAGCCCTAACCAGGTTTTAACAATGTTCCCAGCTCTTACTGGCTTGCAAGCTCTTTCATTGTTACTCTCTCCAAATAAGATTTTTTTAAAGCCTTAACCAGGGGATAAAATAAGGTGCTGAAACTGACCAGACTAAGGATGCTAGCGAGATGAATATCTGGTAAGCAGATTCTTTTCACTATTTTCCTCCCAAAAAACTAAGGCGTGTCTTATACTCCGGTGCGTCTTATACTCCGAAAAATACAGTAAATTAAATACAATGTATGGATCCTTTCCTCTGCCTACCTATCACACTAGGGCAGTGATGGTGAATCTTTTTTGGTTTGCATGCCACACCCATTCCTCCCCACAAACACATACACACTCTCCGAGTTGCCCCCCCCCCCCCCGCACATGTGCACAATGCCCTCTCCCCACACTCACACACACAGGCCTCACTGAAGCCTGAGATGGTGAAAATGGGCAAACTGGAAGTTTGGAAAAACAAACTTCCGGTTTGCCCATTGTGCAGTTTTTCACATTCTGGAGGCTTCAGGGAAGCTTCATGAATCCCCAGAGGGCGAAAAACAATACAACAGGCAAACCAGAAGTCCATTTTTCTGAACTTCCCATTTGCCCATTAGACCATTTTTCGCACTCCAGAGGGTAAAACACAAGGCCAAAAATCAGCTGTCTCCTGCATGCATGCATGCTGCAGTTGACATAAGTCGACACCTCACATACTCTCCAATATGGCTCCATGTGCCAGCTGTGGCATGTGTGCCATTGGTTCAGCGTAACATTGTTTATATTGTTTTATACTATTTTTTAATGTTGCAAGCCGCCCTGAGTCCTTTTTGAATGGGCGCCATACAAATTGAATAAATAAATAAACTGCTCCAGGGTTTCTTAATCCTTGTAACCTTAAGGTTTGTTGTGATGTCAACTCCCAGAATTCCGTGGTCAGCAGGCTTAAAAGTCTACACATGTTAATATTGCCAAGACTGAGAAATAGAAGCATTGCATTGCATTACATCCTTTAGGAATAATAAACTCTATGCAAAGTACAAAAAATGGTGAGGAATAATAAACCCCCAAAAATTAAAATAATGAGATTTATGTATGTGTAATTAAAAGCTGTTGGGATTAAAAAAAAAACCTTCTCCACTTTAAATGAGGAACTAAAGCAGATGAAATCAAGTATACCTTTATAGACATCCTAAAATTACAATGACATCTTACAAACTTCCAGCAGACGTGGATGGTAAATCCACAGTAACTGAATTTAAACATGTCTGGGATAAACATATATCCATCCTAAGATAAAATACAGGAAACAGTATAAGGGCAGACTAGATGGATCATGAGGTCTTTTTTCTGCCGTCAGTCTTCTATGTTTCTATGTTTCTAAGCTCTTCCCAAGAACAGCAGAAGAGCAGCAAACAAAGCAAGGTTGCAGATTATGTATGTTTCATTGATAACAGTAGATAAGATTTTAAAAAAAAGTAATATTGTCCATCACAGCAGGATCTTCAAACTGGAATGTCTTTGATGAGGGATTAGGGATGACTCTACTATGCTGCCCCTGCATTCTTTCACACAGCATGGATTCCATCCTGTTTCATTCCATCAATGTGTTCTGGAAGCAATAGTCTTGATTTTATCAGCCTATCTGCCCTTTCACACCATTTCATTTACACTCTAAGGAAAGAGAGTCCCCTAATACCATTATCTGCTTCTATTCCAGGGTGACAGCTCCAGATCAACTTCACTTGTACTTATACCACAGTGCTGTTTTAAATCACACACGAGCTGTGATTCATTGAGGAATCAAATGAATTAAACCTCTATACCGGGGGTATGTGTGTCAAACTCAAGGCCCGAGGGTGGGATTCAGCCCATGAGTTGCTTAGATCTGACTCCTAGGGTTAGATCTGACCCCTAGCCACCCTGGAAACAACAAAGGACTGGCCCGCAGTGCTTCTGCCAGTGCCTTGCTTGATACATTAGTTTACAGATTCATGTTCCTTGCTGTATCATAGACACAGTTTATTTAACACCGGTGGCAAATTATGTAAGTTGCCAGCAATGTCATATTATCTGCATGCAAAAAAATGCACGTGCATTTGTGTTTCCAATCAATTTGCCTCTAATATTACAATAGGCATCCCTTATATATTTACACATAAATACATCAAGCTATAAGGACATGGTATCTTCTTGTCTTATAGCCTACTCAGTAATGAGCTACTTTGTAAGTATTCTATTTATTTTCACACTCAATTTATTTTCTATCACATACAGCTCTTATTGCATTCATCAATCAATCTTCTACTCCACTTTTTGTGCAAACATTTCATAATTGAAGTCTCTACCCTTTGAACCTGCATACCCTCAAGATCTCGTTGGTGTTTAACACCTGCCTCATAGAAATCCCATTAAAACTCAGTTCTTCCTGCAAGCATTTGGCCAGAGCAGATGGCGAACCCACTGGAACTTTTATAGTTTTTTATTTTTATTTTCCCTAGTTCAGTTGTTATTTCATTGTTTTATTGTTTTATAAATTAATATCTTCAACTTTCCTGTAAGTCACCTTCCATCGCTAGCTGATTGATTTTGTGCAATCAAATCATTGCCAACTTGTAGTTACCACATAATTTCTCCATTACAGTTGATTGAGTAGCCCTATAAATTGAATCCATCGATCCATCAATCTTCACCTTGTCATATGTTTTCTCTAAATCAAAAAGTATCCAATAAAATTATTTCTTACATTCATATTATTTGTCAAAGGCTTGATAAATAGCTGCGGTAGCGCAGTGGTGAGAATTCAGGATTGCAAGCTAACTCTCCTCACTGCTAGGAGTTTCATCCTGACCGGTTGAAGGTTGATTCAGCCTTCCATCTTTCCAAGATCGGTAAAATGAAGACCCAAGTTGTTGGGGGCAATAGGCTGACTCTGTAAACTGCTTAGCGAGTGAGGTAAACATAGAAACATAGTCTGCCCTTATACTATTTTCTGTATTTTATCTTAGGATGGATATATGTTTATCCCAGGCATGTTTAAATTCAGTTACTGTGGATTTATCTACCACGTCTGCTGGAAGTTTGTTCCAAGGATCTACTACTCTTTCAGTAAAATAATATTTTCTCATGTTGCTTTTGATCTTTCCCCCAACTAACTTCAGATTGTGTCCCCTTGTTCTTGTGTTCACTTTCCTATTAAAAACACTTCCCTCCTGGACCTTATTTAACCCTTTAACATATTTAAATGTTTCGATCATGTCCCCCCTTTTTCTTCTGTAAAGATAGCATTTGTATGAGCTGTACGACATATAGCTCCAACATTTTACAAAGGACCAGAAGGCCAGACAAGGAATAACGGATGGAAGCTGACCAAAGAGAGATTCAACCTGGAAATAAGGAAGAACTTTCTGATAGTGAGAGCAATCAACTAGTGCAGGGGTAGGCGAAGTTAGCTCTTCTATGACACGTGGACTTCAACTCCCAGAATTCCTGAGCTAGAATGAATGGCTCAGGAATTCTGGGAGTTGAAGTCCACAACTCATAGAAGAGCCAACTTTGCCTACCCTTGAACTAGTGGAACAGCTCACCTGTGGAGGTTTTGAGAGCTCCAACAATTGAGACTTTCAAGAGGAGATTGGACTGCCATTTGTCCGGAATGGTGTAGGGACTCCTGCTTGAGTGGAGGGGTTGGACTAGATGACCTACAAAGTGCCTTCCAATTCTAATAATAATCTAATCTAATCTAATCTAATCATTTTCTTCTGTAACTTTTTGTTTGGAACTCTGACAAATTCCTTTCCATGCAAAAATGACAAACACAATCCCCCTTTACCCAAAGGTGCTTTCTTTTTCAAGAGGCAACTGGAATTTCTGGTTTTTCAGAGCTGAAGAATCTTCTTGGATGAGAAACAAAACGTCTTCAAAGAAAAACTAGAAAGTCAGGCTACTACTTGAAAAAAAAAAGCACCTTTGGGAGAACCATGACCTGAACATTTCCATAGACATATCCCATTTTATATTTTTTGTTCACCGCTGCCTTCGTATTGACAAAAGGAAACAATAACAGCATTTTCCTCTTTTATCAAGCACAGGTGTAGACTTCTCACACACTCAACAATAGAACAGATCACATCCATATTTAAATATTTACCCAGTAATAGCATCTACAGATGCAGCATTGCCTGCTTTCTTAGACTAACAAACACTTGTAGAATTTGTTTCAATTCCGTTGTCTGATATATCTAAAGGACTCCTTCCAACATTCCCTCGCTTTACTTTCAATCCAAATCTTCTTCTTTAGCAGCCATCACTGGATTCCACCCTGTTGGGAAATTTCCAACCTGTTTCCAATCTTTCCTTTTTGGGGAAGGTTGTGGAGAAGGTGGTTGTAAAGCGTCTCCAGAGGTTTCTGGATGAAACGGATTATCTAGACCCCCTACTAGTTAGGATTCAGGCCTGGATATGGGACAGAAACGGCATTTTTGATGGTCTCTGGTAGGAGCGGGATGGGGGTAGTGGATCCATCATGGCTCTACTTGACTCTTGGTGGCTTTCAGTACCATCGACCATGGTATCCTTCTGGTGTGGCTTTGGGAGGTGGGAATGGGGTCTTTGTGCTATCTTGATTCACTTCCTTTCTCTGTGGCCTTGGTCTTGGATGCGGTGGCATTGCCACAAATAGATCCTGTGCATAATCTGAGGGTTCTTCTGGATTTACGACTCCTGCATGAAAATGTCAATTGTGGCTAGGAGGGCCTTGGTGCAACTGCGGATTGTGGGCCAGTTACACTCTTGAAAAGTATCCAGAAGCTCCAGTGCAAAATGCAGTAGCCTGCATGGTTTTGTGTAGCCCTCAGTATGTATCACCTCTCTTGCAGGAGCTGCATTTGTTGCTGATTTTCTTATGAGTGCAATTCAAAGAACTGGTTGTCACCTTTAAAGTCCTTAGCGCTTGGGATCAGGTTATCTGAAAGACCATCTTTTTCCAGTCCTATTCACCCCAACCCACTAGAACGAGGCAAGGAATATTGCAGGTCACATCCTCTAAGGAGGGACATCTAGTGGGACCTAGAAGAAGGGCCTTCTCCATGCTGGCTCCCTCCTTCTAGAACATCATCCCTCTGGAAATTAGACTGCCCCCCTCTCTAATACACTTTTGGAAAGCCAGAACAAGATGGAGCCCATTAAATGGCTGCTATTAATATGTGTTGTCGCTGGGGTGGGGATAGGGATTATTATTATTTTTTCTTTTATACTGTGTTTTTATTTTATGTGAGCTGTATTGAATCACCATGAGCAAGTAGGCGGGAATATAAATGTTCCAAACAAATAAATCACTTCATTTTTCTTTTTAATTCCATTCACTTCGCTGGAGGTGTTTTATAGCTTTCTTCACCCTCTTTCCACAACAAATTTTTATTCCCATTATAATCACTGCATTTTTCTGCCTCTTTTAAACTTTGTGCTGTTTTTGCTGTCTTTGAAACAGTCGTTTTGTTTCTATACACATTGTACATTTCCTCCCATCCCTTTTTTCGCAGCAATCTTTCACTTTTATGTATTTTTTTTCCTTTGGCAGAGAAAAATTCATCATTCCACCAAGTATCTGCTTTTTATATTTCCCATTAATGTAACTCCACACACTTCTGTGCTCTTGGTAATTCTTTTCACTGTATTCCAAGCAGTTTCTGTATTCTTTTTCCTTACATCCATTTTCTATTCATTCTGCTGAGAGATAAATCCTCTAATCCTTTTTATAAAGGGCTTGTGCTTTCTCTTCCTGCAATCGTGCCTTCTTCACAACAGATCAAATGCTACCCATTGCCTTTTTTATCAGCATTTGCACATCTTAAAGTTATCCCCTGTTCCCCTATCTTTAGTAAACCATTATATACAAAAATGACGGTACAACCAGTTACTCCCTCAGTTTGAACTTAAAGCAGTTGGAGTCTTGACTGGGTCTGGAACACTCTCAATGCAATGACTCCTGGTCGCTACATGACTGTACTACATAGCAACCTAGCATTATATTTCAATACATAAGTGCCCCCACCCTCCTTGCCTTTCGCAAGCTCCTTAAAACCCGCCTCTGTCGTCAGGCATGGGGGAATTGAAATTTCCCTTCCCCCTAGGCTTATAGAATTTATACATGGTATGCTTGTATGTATGAGTGGTTCTTTAAATTGGGGTTTTTAAGATTATTTTTAATATTAGATTTGTTTACATTGTTTTTTTATATTGTTGTTAGCCGCCCCGAGTCTTCGGAGAGGGGCGGCATTCAAATCTAATAAATACAAATACAAATACAAATAACTCTGTGGTTAAAATGTTGTATAACTGTGGGATCTAGAAATTGATCAAAAGTTCTCCTCTTAACCCTTTATTTAAAAATAAACGATGTAGAGCAATGTTTTTCAACCAGTGTGCCGTGGCACACTAGTGTGCCGCGAGACATGGTCAGGTGTGCCGCGAAGTTCAGAGAGAGAAAAAAAGCAAGAGAGAGAGAAAAAAAGAGAAAGAAAGCAAGAGAGAGAAAGCAAGAGAAAGAGCGAGTGACCGAGAAAGAGAACAAGAGAGAGAGAAAGCAAGAGAGAGAGAACAAGAGAAAGAAAGCAAGAGAGAGAGCAAGAGAGAGAGAGAAAGAGAGGGAGGGAAGGAGAGAGAGAAAAAGACATAGGGGGAGGTAAGGAGGGAGAGAAAGAGAGCAAAAAAGAGAGTAAGGAAGAGAATGAAAGATGGATGGAGCGAGAGAAAGAAAGAGGAAGGAAGGGAGAGAGAATTTTTTTCTCCAAACTTTTTTTAGGCCCCCCCCGCCCCGCTCAATGTGCCCCAGGGTTTCGTAAATGTAAAAAATGTGCCGCAGCTCAAAAAAGGTTGAAAATCACTGATGTAGAGGATCCATCCCTCTACATCAGGGGTGTCAAACTGGATTTCTTTGAAGGCTGGATCAGCATTGCAGTTCTCCGCGGGCTGGCCAGGGGGGGTTGAGAAGACGGGACAGAAGCTTTCTGGTTTTTTAAATGATGGGTTTTTAGATGCTTTCTTTTAATTATTAGATTTGTCACAATGTATACTGTTTTTATTATTGTTGTGAGCCGCCCCAAATCTATGAAGAGGGGCGGCATACAAATCTAATAAATTATTATTATTATTATTATTATTATTATTATTATTATTATTATTCTGCAGCACTCTGTCAGCCAAAATGGGATGTCGAGCCCCAGTACTCCATTTTGGCCAGCAGGGTTGCAGGAGGCTTTCTAGGTTGAAAATGAGGAGAGGGGTGACACATGTGACCTTACCTGTGCCCCATTTTCACAAGCAAAGGCACCGTGGGGCAGTCCTTTGCAATTTCTAGGTTGGCCCTGTGGGCCAAGTTTGATCATCCCATGGGCTGGATCCAGCCCGTGGGCCTTGCGTTTGAGGCACTTGATCTACATATACAAGACCAGTGAAAGGCTACCAAAATTTTTACTACCACACTGTGGGCATAGCCTATGCAGGACACCCTGCATTTTCTTTCAACACCTCTCAGTGTAGATTCAGTGCTCTGGGGTAGAGCTCCATTTTCACTACCCTACTGCCTTCCCCCTGTCCGTGCAGTAGCCCACCCCTAACACAGACACACATCACTGTTCAAATCATTTTTAATTTAATGTGTCATGATTTGTCTGTGAGAAATAGACTTTTAATGCTGAATTAACAGCCTTATGGTTTCCAAAGGTTTTTCTTTATTCCTCTCCCCTCCTCCTCCCCTCTCTTTGCCCTCTCTCCGCCCTGCCTCTCTTCTCGCTTTAACTATTGCTTCTATTATGCACTGTGCTCTATCTGCCCAAAGCAATTGCCCATTTATTTTAAACTACCTCAATTTCAATTGTCTGCCACTTCTCTTTGGCTTGTGTGCCAAAGCATGGTTAGAAAGATCAACATGCATTTGATCTGACGATCATACCGCACATGACATCAAACTAGAGAATCACCTTCACAACAGCTTCTAAGACATCTTCCATTTTTAGACTGACCTCAATAATTTGTAAACCATATGAACCATGGAGGATATTTTAAAAAGTTGATCTCACCTACAAAAAGATATTGAGAAAATTGAACGGGTCCAAAAACGTGCTACAAAAATGGTGGAAAGTCTTAAGGATAAAACTTAGCAGGAAAGACTTAATGAACTCAATCTGTATAGTCTGGAGGACAGAAGGGAAAGGGGAGATATGATCGAAACATTTAAATATTTAAATATCCCAGACATGTTTAAATTCAGTTACTATGGATTTACCAACCACTCTTTCAGTAAAATAATATTTTCTCACGTTGCTTCTGATCTTTCCCCCAACTAACCTCAGATTGTGCCTCCTTGTTCTTGTGTTCACTTTCCTATTAAAAACACTTCCCTCCTGAACTTTATTGAACCCTTTAACATATTTAAGTGTTTTGATCATGTCCCCCCTTTCCCTTCTATCCCCCAGACTATACAGATTGAGTTCATTCTTGTAGCCCGTCTTTGGACCCGTTCAATTTTATCAATATCTTTTTGTAGGTGAGGTCTCCAGAACTGAACACAGTATTCCAAATGTGATCTCACCAGCGCTCTATACAGCGGGATCACAATCTCCCTTAAGAAAAAATATAAGAAAAAATCTATGCTGGAAAGCATATTAATCCATGTTCTTGTATCTTTCCAGATATTTTTTTTTTCTTTTCAGACATCTAGTTTCTTTTCCTATTTTATCTATTGGTACGTTAGTCCAAATGCTAGCTAGCATATAACCCTTCCTTCCCACTTCTTCTGAAGATTAGAATGTAAAAAATGTCTGGCTTCTCAACTAGTAGGCCACAAAACAGGAATTCTCATATCATACAAGGAATCCTAATTCTTAGCATTCACAAAAGCCATTGGAAGAAGGATTACTTTAAGAATATTCCAACAACAGCATTGCTAAATCCTTATTATAAGCTTTTTTCATTAATATGGAGAGGAGTTTAGTGCAGTGATTAAAAGCATCAGAGTAGAAATTGGGAGAATTAAAGTTCTTGTCCTACCATAGACATGAAGTCATTTGGGTAATTTTGGGCCACTTCTCTCATCCATAGGCACAAGGCAAGCAAAGGGATTTGGTTTTGATCATTAAAGAAGATGTTGAGATTCTGGAAAGAGTGTAGGGAAGAGCAACAAAGAGGATTAGGGGTTGGAGGCTAAAATATATGACGAAGAGTTGCAGAAGCTGGTCTAGTGAATTGGTCTAGTCTAGTGAAAAGATGGACTTGGTGTGACATGATAGCAGTGTTTCAATATTTGAAGGGTTGCCGCAAAGAAGACGGGAACAATCTATTTTCCAAAGAAGGCAGAAGCCAAGACAAAAAAATATGGATAGAAACTAATCAGGGAGGTAAGTTTTCCAAAACTAAGGAGAAATTTCCTAACTAGTGAGAATAGTAGAACGATTGTCTTCAGAAGTTGCCAGTGCTCCATCATTGGAGGCTTTTAAGAAGAGTCTGGACAGCCATTTTTCTACAATGGTGCATGGTCTCCTGCTTCGTCCAGGGGTTGGACTAGAAGATCTCCAATGACCCTTCCAATTCTATCATTCTGTTTTGTGACTGTCTGTGATTGACAGATTTGAAGGTGTCATACAAACATCTATATTAGGAACATGAGAATCAGTCCAGGTGTCATTCAAAATGGAATGTAGAATTCAAAATGGTATTAAATAAAACATTTGACCACAGATATTGTGGTAAAACTTCCAAACAATTTATTGCTGTTGAATTTTGGTTAACAGGATGAAAATAGCAGGAAGAGCCTTTGAAAGACATTATTCTGCAGAATTTCAGCTGGATAGCTTCCATGTTCACATAATTATATCTGTTAAAAATATTTCCCTAGTTCTTTTTTTAAAGACAGAGATAGTAGAAATGAAGAAAGAACAGCATAATAGCATCCAAATAAGAAAACCTGTACTATAGAAAAGCCAATACTGAAAGAGTGTAAAAATATCTTGTTGCAACTTAAAATTAAAGTTATTCAACACTGTTTTAAAAGTTGATTTTTACTACAAATTAAATCATCCATCTCATGCTGAACCCATGTTGTTTTAGACAGGAAAGTTTGTTGTCCTGGGTTATTGGCAAGATTAGCATCTTCTGAAAACGATAGAGTTTGCCCCCTGTGTGCACTCTAGAAAAGGTGAAGAAACCAGAGTAGGTTAGAATGATGGCTTCTATAACACACTATGATGTAAAATAAATAGACTACATCATATATGAAATAATGGAAGAGATGAAAAAATGGGCAAAAATGCAGAATGAGTAAGGCAAGGAATTATGCTACTGGTCAGACACACAGAATGAGAGTTAAGGAAAGAAAAATAAATAAATTTGGAGAAAATATAATCAGAGCCACATGGGGATTTATGGGAGGGGGGGGATAAAATTTATATTGTTTTGCCTTGGATCATTGTTCCTGAGCTGATTCCCTCTTTTGGCTGGAAGAAAGCACACTTGCCTTACTTCATTCCCTTTGTTGCTGGGTTGGCTGTTCAGATAAAATCCTGTAAAGTTGATCCCCAAAGAGTCAACCATTTCCTAGGCTTTCTGCTCTCTTTCAAGAAAAGTCCCAGGCAAAAAGCAAGAGATACTCTCATGTCGAACATACTTTGACACTCACAAATCTGTTGCTAAGTTGTGATAGTGCTTCAGAATGACCACACAGTTTCATATTTTTTTTCCTTCTTGTTTAGTAGTCTGTTTCCACAAGGAATCATCCAAAACTTTCAGAGAACTTCCACAAAGGTTTTGAACGTGAGGGGGGAGGAAGAAAGACAAATGTAGATGATAGGAAATGAAAGAAAACTATAGGAAGTTTCCAAAATGCAAAAACATGCCTGCAGCTCGACAGAGCTCCTCTGACTTTAAATCTCAAGCTGCCAAAGAGGAAAGAAGAAATGTGTATAACTGCTTTCTACTGAAAATGGAAATACATTTCCTGATTTCCATAATCTTGATTCACAAACATTTTCTGCCATTGATACATACTCAGTTGGCTGTCTCTCCCCCCCCCCTCTGTCACACACACACCTTCCTGTTAAACTTCATGTTTTTACTTATTTATTTCTTGGGAGGCAGGCTATCTATCTATCTATCTATCTATCTATCTATCTATCTATCTATCTATCATCATCTACCTATCTATCTATCTATCATCTATCTATCTATCTATCTATCTATCTATCTATCATCTATCATCTATCTATCTATCTATCTATCTATCATCTATCTATCTATCTATCTATCTATCTATCATCTATCTATCTATCTATCTATCTATCTATCTATCACCTATCTATCTATCTATCTATCTATCTATCTATCTATCTATCTATCTATCTTATCTATCTATCTATCTATCTATCTATCTATCATCTATCTATCATCTATCTATCTATCTATCATCTATCTATCTATCTATCTATCTATCATCTATCTATCTATCTATCTATCTATCTATCTATCTAATCTATCTATCTATTTTTCTATCTATCTATCTATCTATCTATCTATCATCTATCTATCTATCTATCTATCTATCTATCTATCTAATCTATCTATCTATTTTTCTATCTATCTATCTATCTATCTATCTATCTATCTATCATCTATCTATCTATCTATCTATCTATCTAATCTATCTATCTATCTATCTATCTATCTATCTATCTATCTATCTATCTATCATCTATCTATCTATCTATCTAATCTATCTATCTATCTATCTATTTTTCTATCTATCTATCTATCTATCTATCTATCTATCATCTATATCTATCTATCTATCTATCTATCTATCTATCTATCTATCTATCTATCTATCTAATCTATCTATCTATCTATCTATCTATCTAATCTATCTATCTATCTATCTATCTATCTATCTATCTATCATCTATCTATCTATCTATCTATCTATCTATCTATCATCTATCTATCTATCTATCTATCTATCTATCTATCTAATCTATCTATCTAATCTATCTATCTATTTTTCTATCTATCTATCTATCTATCTATCTATCTATCTATCTATCTATCTATCTAATCTATCTATCTATCTATCTATTTTTCTATCTATCTATCTATCTATCTATCTATCTATCTATCTATCATCTATCTATCTATCTATCTATCTATCTATCTATCTATCTAATCTATCTATCTATCTATCTATCTATCTAATCTATCTATCTATCTATCTATCTATCTATCTATCTATCATCTATCTATCTATCTATCTATCTATCTATCTATCATCTATCTATCTATCTATCTATCTATCTATCTATCTATCTATCTATCTATCTATTCCAATCTGTTAACATGGCATCATGAATATTTCAGTGAAAACAGATGATAGAAAATGGACTTAAAATATCCAGGAAGTATTCCTTCCCATAATGTTTTCATCAAAAGGCTTCCCGTCAATCATGGGTAGCGAAGCAGATCCAAATATTTCAAGTTTTAGGAAAAGTTTTACATGATAAAGGTATGAACACCAGGGCTGTGCTTTGCTAACAAGATTTGCAGCCCGCAAGGAATTGTTCAGCAGCACACATAGAAACATTACAGTCAGAGCAATCCTTTGGCTTGGCTCCATACTGCAAGGGCCAACTATGTGATTGCTAAGTTACATTTAAAATGACTTATACAGCACATATTTATCACAGAGTTTCAAAACACCATGTTTTAATCTCTTAGTTCCTCCTGAATATTGGTAAATCTTGAAGACATAGCCTAGAAAAATTCAGCTTTATATATAATTCTCAAGGGACTTAATATTTTTCTTTAAAATTTCATCTACAGGATTTTTTTTTTAGTTTAAAGCCAGTCTTGATTTAATCCATGCAGCTACAACAGAACCTATCTGTTTTTTTTTTATGGTAGAAGGGTGGTGGCATGGAGGCCTAATGGTTAAGACGCTGGGCTGGTTAACTGGAAGATTGGCAGTTTGAGACCCAAGTACCGTGTGACAAGGTGAGCTCCAGGTTACTTGCCCCAGCTCCTAAGAACAGAGCAGTTTGAAAGCATGCAAATGCAAGTAGATAAATAGGTACCACTTCAGTGGATTGGTAGCAGCATTCCTTGCACCTTGGCTTATATTTGTGATGACAAAGGGAGACATATCTGAGGGCACATGAGGCATTGCCATATGCCAGCTGATTTTTTGGACTTCCAGAGGGTAGGAGGCCGTTTTTACCCTCCACGGGCTTCAGGACAGCCTCCTGAAGCCTGGAGAGAGCAAAAAACAGCCCAACGGGTCTACTGGAAGTCCGGAGGCTTCAATGAGGCCTGAGAGCATGCATGGGTGGGTGCAGCAGGGGGGGTTGTGCATGCATGTGCAGGAGGGAAGGCATTGCATTATGGATGTGGGCACATATGTGTGTGCTATCCTTGATGCCTTCACCAAGTGAGATAGCAGAGCCAGGTCTTTAGATATGTTTGAAAAGATAGGAAAGTGGGGTCCTCCTTCAACAATGCGGGGAGAGTGGTCCAGAGCAGGGGTCTCCAACCTTGGCAACTTTAAGACTTGAGGACCTTAACTCCCAGAATTCCTCAGCCAACTGAGGAACTCTGGGAGTTGAAGTCCACAAGTCTTAAAGTTGTCAATGTTGGAGACCCCTGCTCCAGAGGGCAATGACAATGGCAGAGAAGCTTCTCTTCCTGGACCCCACCCATCAGAATTCTTTAATGATAGAGTCTGCAACATACTTTCCCTGCCTGATCAGGTGAAATGGGTTAATTGTGATGAGGGTGAAGTCTTAATCTTCTTGGTGTGGTGTGATTATTATGGGGAAAAAGAAGAGAAACCTTCAAAGTGAGGAAGATTTAACCTGTGGTGGTCATTTGCCCCGGGACGGCCTTCTGCCGTATGAATCCCAGCAACTGATCAGGTCCCACAGAGTCAGCCTTCTCCAGGTCCCGTACACCAGACAATGTTGTTTGGTGGGACCAAGGGGAAGAGCCTTCTCTGTGGGGGGCCCGGCCCTCTGGAATTAGCTCCTCCTGGAGATTCGCACTGCTCCTTCCCCTTTCGTAAGAGTCTTAAGACTCACTTATATCGCCAGGCTTGGGGTAATTAGATCTTGGCCCCATGGCCAATAAATGTGACGTATGACTGTGATTTGAATTTGTTTGATTGATTTTTAATATATCGGGTTTTTAGTTTATGTAGTTTTTAATTAATTAGATTTTTCTTTGTGTTTACTGTTTTATATTATATGCTATGAGTCGCCCCGAGTCTTCGGAGAGGGGCGGCATTCAAATCAAATCAAATCAAATCATCATCATCCTAATAATAATAATAATAATAATAATAATAATAATAATAATAATACTTCTTTTCAAAGCAATACAGCAGTAGAGGTGGGAGACGACCCTAAACGTAAGGTATCCTTCTTCTACCAAGATTAATTTCTGATTTTCATTTGATCCACTTTAATTCCTTTTGTTAACTTTTCACTAAAGGGGTGGACAAACAAAAGCACAACAAAAGAACAAAGTCTTGCAAGATCTTAAAGTTAAATTGGGAAGAAGCAATCTAACCAAGTACAGTGGCTGAGAATTCAAATGATTCAATGTAATGTTGGTAAAAGACAAAGGACCGAATGGAGCAGGGCAATTGGGGGTTAACAGCCATGGGAACACCACAGATCTAAAAGAATATCTCTAAATATAGGAAAGAAGGCTTGGAAGTGAATGCCAGCTAGGAGGAAGAGAGGGGGAGAAAATACGTAGGTTTCTTAAAACAAGCGATCTGAACTTTTACAACATGGCAGATGGACTGGCAAAAAAAAGCTCCACTGGGGATTTCGGCACAGCAAGCACTGGCTGATGAAAAACTCCAGCTTGCAGTGTTATAAACAGGGAAGGATATTCAATCAACCCAAAGGTAATCAGGGTTTAATTTAATTTCCTGTTTACATGGCAGGTGGGGAGAATGGAGGGACAGGCAGGTGTTCCATACAGCTGAATAGTGAGGGAAAACAAAAGTAGACTATTGAGCTATTACTGTACTCTGTAATTGAAATGGAACATACACATTTACCTGATCAAAAATAAAATTAAAGCCTTATTTTTTTAAATGGTGGAGGACAGGTTGGTAAATGCCTAGCAGATGTTGTAAGCAGGCAGCTGACGTAAGGAGTTTAGGTTTACAGATGGTTATAGAGACTCATCCAGAGAAAAATGTAATTAGCAAGTGATGGGCAGAGAAAGTCTTGACTTTCTTAACCAAGCGTCATTTTTTCATTAAAATGAATTTGCTGTACAAAAAAAAATTCTTATCATGTGTAACCTGTCATTTAATATCAGGTTTCTGTATTTTTATGGCCTCAGCTAATTTTTGCTTCAATTTAGCTTCTTTTGCTCTTCTTTTGCTTCTGTGCCTCCTCTTTAAAATATGACTCTTTTATTATGCTGTTTTCATATCACTGTGTGTCGCTTTGCGCACTGCAGAAAATGGCATAAACTTTGGATTGGACACACGGATCCAATATAATATAATCTTGGCTCAGGACTCAAAATAAAAACATTCAACGTTCAATAAAGTTAGAGGCCCCGTAAGATTTCTTAGAAATGTAAATCTCTTTTTAGTCATGAATCAGCATACCATAGCATTTCTTGTTTAAAGTTGTTGGGAAATCATATGAAATATTAATTTTAAAAGTAATAAAAAGCTGCTTTCCATTTACAGTAGTTCTCCTTCCTGATTTGTGATCATAATATTGTCATTCAGTCAAAAGATAAAAATAAACCTCCATTGACAGGGAAGTTAAATCACAACCTTAGATCTATTTCACCTGTAAAAATAGTTCTTTATAGCATAAAAAACCCACCAGATGAATTTTCTCTTTTCTGCCTTTTCCTTGGAAGTAATTTTCCAATGGGAAAATTATGTCCACCAGAAAAGTTTCTGAGAATGACAAACAGGTTTGGTTGCAAAGTAGCCAGAGCTGTAGAAGAAAAATGGTTGAATCCTTCCATAACATTGGATTGCCAACCCTACTAACATTAATAGCAAAATTGTCCCAAAGGGACTTTTTCAGGAGACAACAGAACCTCTACAGACCAATAGCAAATTGGATTTATACAAATCTGTACTTATTTATCAGGCGCCAAATCAGAATCTCTCTGAACTCAATTGGAAAAAGAAAATATTATCATGATCATTGCTACTACGACAAATTTGTGTAGTCAAGCTGCAAAAAAAGATGGAGAGGGAGTCTTTTGTTTCTTCTAAATTCCCACCAGGATCTTGAGCTGCTTCACGTTTGGTAAATTTGATTCATTAATGTATTAATTGACAGTTGTTACCTGTTCTAAGTGATTGTTCCGTAGTTCTATTATGTTCTGTCAGGCAACAGTACACAGTGAATTACAAATAAATGGGGAATTAAGTTAGATAACAATAGGCAGCTTCTGAAATATTTGACCATGAACACAATCAATCAATCAATCAACCCCCAGTTATGAATTTCCACGGGAAATGTGGAAGATGCATTCTGTCTCATTTGCATTTATCTTCAAAATGTAGAGAGCCTTATGAATTGAAAATAGCAAAGCCTTTAAAAAGACAACACCTTTTGATTACCTATCAAATATTATTGATTATCTATCAAATATCATTGATTACCTATCAAATATCATTGATTACCTATCAAATATCATTGATTACCTATCAAATGTTATTATATATAGTATTTCATTAATAGTTTTAACATGCATAAGGAGAGCTCAGTTAATAAATTGATAGACTCTATGGAGCCTATAAAAATATTGCATGTTGTTATGAAAGGCTTAACGTGAGCTTCTTTTAAGGGAGGAGGTGATTTCCTTCAGCTTGAATGAGACTGTTGGGTGTCATTTTTTTCAAGGAGACATTGCTGGACTCAACAATACTTTACAATTATCATCCTTTTTTTTGTAGCAAAGTGGTGGAGTAGGTAGTCAGAGGACCTTAGAGCAGTGTTTCTCAACCTAGGGGTTGGGATCCCTTTGAGGGTCGAACAACCATTTCACAGGGGTCGCTAAGACCATGGGAAAAGACAAATTTCCCCTGGTGTTAAGAACTAAAGCTTCTATTCTGGTGCCTTGGAACATATTTTTACATTCAATCAGGTGTTTACAGTGGGGGTGACCTTCCTGCCAATCAGCTTAAAGCTCTGTTGGGAGAATTGGCATTAGACTTATGGTTGGGGGTCACCACGACATGTGGAGCTGTATTAAGGGGCCGCAGCATTAGAAAGGTTGAGAACCACTGCCCTAAAGGAAGCAAGATATCAGGGTCCATTCCAGGTGGATTTCAGCTGATATAGAGCCAACACAGGTTGCAATCATTTTGCTTTTTTAGAGAGTTGAACTGAGTTGCAAGCATTTCAGACTCATTCAGGAGCCGCCTATAGATTACTGTATTATATTAAATAGAACACTATAAAATTTGGAACTCATTTTATGAATGGTTAGAAAGAAGGAAAGAAAAATAAAATTAATGTATAATAATTTATTAGTTATAAAAATAATAAAAACAAGTTTTTAAAAATAATGATATGTCAAAGGTATATATTTAAATAGATTATTTGAATTAATTGATTTCATTATCATCTTTATTTTTTTAGTATAGTGACTGTTTAATGTTTCCATTTTACAATTTAATATTTCTATTGATATTTTAAAATATGAACACACACACAACATAAAACAGGTGCTCTGTGAGTAGTGCCCACCACCAGACAAGCATTCACACCCCATCACCAACTTGGGGTTTTTTCTTGTACATACCATTTTAACTCAAGATCAAAGTATCTGTTTACATATTATAGAGTGATTCCAATTTATTCCTGGTAGCTTGGTCTCAGATTCTACTCGCCATATATCGTCTTACCTTGTCCCATTGTCCCATCAGTTTCATTAACCAAATTCATCCTTTTATCCATAATCTCAAATTGAATATGGTCCACCATGTACTGGTACCAGTTTTGCATTGTCCACAGTTTAATGCTTCCAAATGTAAAATAATGCACTTGGGGGAAAGGAATCCTCAATCTAAATATTGTATTGGCAGTTCTGTGTTAGCAGAAACTTCAGAAGATAAGGATTTAGGGGTAGTGATTTCTGACAGTCTCAAAATGGGTGAGCAGTGTGGTCGGGCAGTAGGAAAAGCAAGTAGGATGCTTGGCTGCATAGCTAGAGGTATAACAACCAGGAAGAGGGAGATTGTGATCCCGCTGTATAGAGCGCTGGTGAGACCACATTTGGAATACTGTGTTCAGCTCCGGAGATCTCACCTACAAAAATATATTGATAAATCTGAACAGGTCCAAAGACGGGCAAAAAATGGTGGAAGGTCTTAAGCATAAAACGTATCAGGAAAGACTTAATGAACTCAATCTGTATAATCTGGAGGACAGAAGGGAAAGGGGGAACATGATCAAAACATTTAAATATGTTAAAGGGTTAAATAAAGTTCAGGAGGGAAGTGTTTTTAATAGGAAAGTGAACACAAGAACAAGGGGGCACAATCTGAGCGATCCAAATATCAACTGGCCGGCAAAATGAATGTTGGACCTGAGCTAGGGCAATGGCTCACGTGCCAGCAGATATGGCTCCGTGTGCCACCTGTGGCACCTGTGCCATAGGTTCGCCATCACTGTTCTAGACCAATATATCTACAAGTGATCAAAATGGGAGACTTGCAAGATACATTGGATCTCTGACACAGAAGACATTCAAAAGGGACACAAGGAAGTAAAATAAGCATAACACAAAATCTGTTATGTATATTGCAAAAAAACAACTCACCAATGGCTGCTTTTGACTTCAAAAACAAAATAATGGAAAGGCAACAAGGCTGAAAAGTTTACATAATAAAAAGACAATAATGTTCTTGGAAATGTGGTCTTGACTATTTTCCTACCATTGATGGAAGCACAGATGCAGCCGGGTGTAGCATGGAAAACATCAATAACTGAAAAAGAATATTTATTGGTGACATTTCAGCTTGAATCGTTAGTGTCAGGCATTTAATGAAACCAGAATGAATATGTCTTGGTAGCTGGCTCATTCTTCTAAAAATGTATATTTTTTCAGTGTCTGTTTTATACTACATCATATAATTTTAAAATATTTTTTTTTAAAAAAATAAAGGGCACTTGAAAGGAAGTGACTTGTTGGTCTCATGGAGCTCCTATTTATTTTATTATTATTTATTATTTATTTATTATTTGGATTTGTATGCCGCCCCTCTCCGAAGACTTGGGGCGGCTCACAACAAGTGTAAAACAAATCATAAATAATTCAATTAATTAAAATATTTAAAGATTTAAAAAACCCCATATACTAACAGACACACACACAGGCATACCATGTATAAATTAAATGTGCCCAGGGGGAGATGTTTAGTTCCCCCATGCCTGACGGCAAAGGTGGGTTTTGAGGAGTTTACAGAAGGCAGGAAGAGTAGGGGCAGTTCTGATCTCTGGGGGGAGTTGGTTCCAGAGAGTCGGTGCCGCCACAGAGAAGGCTCTCCCCCTGGGGCCCGCCAACCGACATTGTTTCGTTGACGGGACCCGGAGGAGGCCCACTCTGTGGGACCGAATCGGTCGCTGGGATTTGTGCGGCAGAAGGCGGTCTCGGAGGTATTCTGGTCCGATGCCATGAAGGGCTTTAAAGGTCATAACCAACACTTTGAATTGTGACCGGAAACTGATCGGCAGCCAATGCAGACTGCGGAGTGATGGTGAAACATGGGCATACCTGGGTAAGCCCATGACTGCTCTCGCAGCTGCATTCTGCACAATCTGAAGTTTCCGAACACTTTTCAAAGGTAGCCCCATGTAGAGAGCATTACAGTAGTCGAACCTCGAGGTGATGAGGGCATGAGTGACTGTGAGCAATGAGTCCCGGTCCAGATAGGGCCGCAACTGGTGCACCAGGCGAACCTGGGCAAACGCCCCCCTCGCCACAGCTGAGAGATGGTTTTCTAATGTGAGCTGTGGATCGAGGAGGATGCCCAAGTTGCGGACCCTCTCTGAGGGGGGCAGTAATTCCCCCCCCCAGGGTAATGGACGGACAGATGGGATTGTCCTTGGGAGGCAGAACCCACAGCCACTCCATCTTATCCGGGTTGAGTTTGAGTTTGTTGACACCCATCCAGGCCCCAACAGCCTCCAGGCACCGGCACATCACTTCCACCGCTTCGTTGACTGGGCATGGGGTGGAGATGTAAAGCTGGGTATCATCGGCATATTGATGATACCTCACCCCATGTCCTTGGATGATCTCACCCAGCGGTTTCATGTAGATGTTAAATAGCAAGGGGGAGAGTACCGACCCCTGAGGCACTCCACAAGGGAGAGACCTCGGAGCCGACCTCTGACCCCCCACTAACACCGACTGCGACCGGCCAGAGAGGTAGGAGGAGAACCACTGAAGCACAGTGCCTCCCACCCCCAACCCCTCCAACCGGTGCAGAAGGATACCATGGTCGATGGTATCGAAAGCCGCTGAGAGATCGAGGAGCACCAGGACAGAGGATAAACCCCTGTCCCGGGCCCGCCAGAGATCATCCATCAACGCGACCAAAGCGGTTTCCGTGCTGTAACCGGGCCTGAAACCCAACTGCTGGGGACCTAGATAATCGGCTTCTTCCAAGGACCGCTGGAGCTGGAGTGCCACCACCTTCTCAACAACCTTCCCCATAAAGGGAAGGTTGGAGACTGGACGATAGTTGTTAAGTACGGCTGGGTCCAGGGAAGGCTTCTTGAGGAGGGGGCGCACAAGCGCTTCTTTATAGAGTGTTGGAAAAACTCCCCTCCCCAAGGAAGCGTTGGTGATCTCCTGGGCCCAGCTCCGTGTCACCTCCCTGCTGGCTGAGACCAATCAGGAGGGACACGGATCCAGTAGACAGGTGGCAGAACTCACAGCTCCAATGACCTTGTCCACTTCATCAGGTGTCACCAGATCAAACTCTTCCCAGACAGGTGGACAAGTACGTGCCCCAGTCACCTCGACTGACTCGTTGTCAGTCGGCTCTGTTTTACAATTGGAGTCGAGGTCGGCCCGGATCTGAGCGACTTTATCAGCGAAAAAGGCCTGATACCAAAGAGATATCTGAGATATCAAAGTTTTGAGGGACTTCTGGGGAAAAAAAACTTCCTAGCAACTCTTCCCTCTGTAAAATTGGGGGCTTCCCTCTATTAAATTGGGGGCTATGATTTTCTCTACTTAGGCCCAGCTAAAGTTTACTTTCAACCTTTCATAAAGTTACAATTCTTTTTGCTATTCTGAAGCTTTTTAAGTGTGCCAGATATGTTGGCAGGTTTGTAGCAGAGCTTCTGAAATAGATTTAATATGCTATTAAAATTAAACCCTTTTAATTTTATTCTCAGTTTAACTTTATAGGAGAGTTTCACTTTCACACATAATTGCGAGCCTCTGGGTTTGTTTTTTTTTGTCCTCTTTAAAAATCAAAACTGAAGTAATCCTTGCTCAAGCACCTTCTTTATTTTTATATGTAGCCCTAATTATATTATCAGCACTCTACATTTTGATGCTATTTACTATATGTCAGTTGTTATTATTTCATTTTAAGCTGTTATATTTGGGAAAAGGCTAAGTGGAAAAACAAAGAAAAATATTTAAACATCTTTTGCCATTTTTAAGTTGTTTAAATTATTGTGTTAAAATGTGTGACGTACACTTGCCAGCCCTCTGGATTGCAGAAAATTGATAGACTAGCCCAGTGATGGCAAACCTTTTTTTCCTCAGGTGCTGAAAGAGCATGGGCACACACTATTGCACATGAGCGAGTGCCCACACTCATAATTCAATGCAAAGGGTGAAAACAGCTTCCCCCCATTCCCCTGAGGCGTTCTGGAGGCCAGAAATGGCCTATTTCCCAACTTCTGGTGGGCTCAGTAGAGGCTCCTTGGAAGCCAAAAATGCCCTCCCAGAGCCTCTGTGCGAGCCAAAAATCAGCTGGCCAGCACACTTATTATTATTATTATTATTATTATTATTATTATTATTATTATTATTAATTAGATTTGTATGCCGCCCCTCTCCGAAGACTCGGGGCGGCTCACAACATACAATAGAACAATTCACAACAAATCTAATCAATTTAAAAAACATTAAAAAACCCCATTATTAAACCAGACATACACACAGACATACCATACATAAATTGTATAGGCCCGGGGGAGGGGGGGAATGCCTCAATTCCCCCATGCCTGACGGCAGAGGTGAGTTTTAAGGAGTTTACGGAAGGCAAGGAGGGTTGGGGCAGTTCTAATCTCTGGGGGGAGCTGGTTCCAGAGAGTCGGGGCCGCCACAGAGAAGGCTCTTCCCCTGGGACCCGCCAGACGACATTGTTTACTCGACAGGACCCGGAGAAGGCCAACTCTGTGGGACCTAATTGGTCGCTGGGATTCGTGCCCGTTGGAGTTGAGCTAGCTAGAGCAAAGGTTTATGTGCCAGCAGATATGGCTTCCCGACCCACCTGTGGCACCCATGCCACAGGTTTGCCATCACTGGACTAGCCATTTGCTATATTTATCTCATGTTAGAATCCACATGCACAATGCTATGTTTTCCCAATGCTTTTCTTAGTATGGCTGACAGAAATATGGAATTCTGCTAAAATAATTTAAACCTTTCTTGAAAATAAATAGGGATATGTTTGGGCCATTGAGTCAGAGTTGACTTTCAGAAACAGTTTGCCATTGTCTGTTTCATAGGGCAGAGGAAGACACCCAGATGGCTTTGTACCCAAGATGGGATTAGAATCTATAGGAGGTTAGCATCCACCCCTCTCTTAGAAGAATGAGAAATATTAAAAAGGCAGAATATTCTATTTTCCTAAAGGGAGAAATGGAGAAACATGCTCTTGTATAGCAGCCCCCTCCTTTTTTAATAGCCCACAGTAGATGTCAGCACTTAAGAGATAAAGAGATAGATAGCTCTATTCATAAGTAAATTCCTTGCAGCAAGATCTGAAGAAAGGTAAGGCTAGCCCTCAGCCACAATAGGAATTACGGAACAAGCCCTTTCATTGTATCAGCCAGTTTCCTGTCTAAACAGGGGATTGGACTAGAAGACCTCCAAGGTCCCTTCCAACTCTGTTATTCAAAGCCTAAATTGGTTTGAACCTCTGTTATTTCAGCTGATCCTTTACACCAGATCCCTTTTTAAAAACCCTCAATACACCCTATGCAACCTATGCAATACACCCGTTCAACTTGCATATTTCCAGCAGAATGTTAAAATACTTGTTAGCATGGGTGTCAAGATAAAGGAGTATTTATGCACATGCTTTGGGAATGCCCAGTAGCGCAGAACTTCTGGCAAAAAGTGCAAGAGGATATTAACAGGATGTTAAATATACGATGTATAATTACTAAGGAAATTGAAGTATTAGTTAAAAGCAATGCGATGGGAGAATTTAGAGAAATAAAAACAAGCAGCGATAGAAAGCGCTCAGGTGGTCATAGTCTTGGGTTGGAAGGATGCAACAAAATGGAGAGTGCAAAATTGCTACCGGTACATGATGGATCATATTCAATTTGAGATTATGGATAAAAGGATGAATTTGGTTAATGAAACTGATTTGTGACAACTGAGGGGACGATGGGACAAGATAAGACGATATATGGCTAGTAGAATCCGAGACCAAGCTACAAGGAACAAACTGGAATCACTTTATAATATATAAACAGATATTTTGTTCTTGAGTTAAAATGGTATATACCTGTATAAGAAACATCTCCAATTTTGTGGTGGGGTGTGAATGTTTGTCTGATGGTGGGCACCAATCAAGGAGCACTTGTTGTTTGTCGTGTGTGTGTTCATACTTTATAAAATCAATTAAAAAAATAATTTTAAAAAAAGATAATACTATGCATACTACATCCAAAGTACTGGTACATCCCTAGAATCCATAGGGAGTTGGTCAACATAGAAACATAGAAGTCCGTTGGCAGAAAAAGACCTCATGGTCCATCTAGTCTGCCCTTATACTATTTTCTGTATTTTATCTTAGGATGGATATATGTTTATCCCAGGCATGTTTAAATTCAGTTACTTCAGTCAATTTACAAATTGAAATGAATGGATGTATGGATGTATAATAAGTAAGTAAGTAAGTAAGTAAGTAAGTAAGTAAGTAAGTAAGTAAGTAAGTAAGTAAGTAAGTAAGTAAGCAAACAAACAAACAAACAAACAAACAAATAAAATAACATCATATCATAACATAACATAACACCTATGAAAAAGTTATGGGACACAGCTCTTCCTCAATAAGGGTGATATTAAAGGTTAAACATGCCACAATCTCTGGCAACACACTAACAAACTTCCCCACAATATAAATTTAGGATACCCCCCTGAAGTCTAACCAATCCCGGGTATTACAAAGCTGAATTATTCTGAAGAAAGCTTGGGATACAATGCAGTTCTTCTTTTATTACATGATAATAATTTTTAAAAACTCATGTATGCTTGGGAACTATTTACAGCATAATTCAGCCCATCTTATTAACCTTCTTTGGAAACATATATTTCGATAAGTGCAATAGAGTTTACATTCACACACGTGCCTTGTTTGCTTGAGTTTAAATTTGAAACTACAAGAAGAAAAATCCACCTTTTTTATTATTCTTTCCAAAACCTAGTCATAAATTTAAGAGAAGTGATTACTGGGCAGAATGGCCCATAAAACCAGCGAGAGGTCTGTTGTGCTATAGGAAGGAGATGAAGTAAAAGAAACAATTTGGTACTTTTTGAGCATTTAAATGCTAGTTCCTAAGACCCAGGTGGGCTTCCCCAGTTGTTTAGGGATCAAACTCAGAGGATTTCAGATTCCAGCCAATTCTAATTTTATTACCGAAGTTTATATAGCTATAAAGACACAATTGCAGGGCTGTCTTTTTTTAAAAAAAAAAAACAAAGCAGTTTACAAGAGGTGACATCTGGCAAAGAGGCAGATCTATAAAAATCAGGCTGGTGGATGTAGTGTCATTTTTTCTGTCATCCTCCCTGAAACAGTAATATTATTTTGACACGCACATTCATTCCGACTGTCAAGCTTCTATTTTTATAGTGAACTTGCCGCACATATCCTTAAGCAATACAAAACCTTTGGGCTAATGCATAGAATGACAACTCTGCATCTCTAGGATAACACTTATTTGCCGGCTTGACTTTGCCTGGCAGGATTTTACCTCCCTCTCAAGAACAATGACATTTCTGGGGGGAAAGGCATGGTTAGGAAACCATAATTAAAATGCATGCCAAGCAGGAAGTGAGAAAGAAAATATGCAGAGACAACAAAAGGAAAACTGCATGGGTTGAGGCTTTGGGTGTGGATGCTGCTCAATTATTTCACCACATCTCTCTGTCTGTCTGTCTCTCTCTGTCTGTCTCTCTGTCTCTCTCTCACTCTGTCTCTCCCCCCTCTCTCTCCTTCCCTCCCTCCCTCCCTCCCACCCTCTCTCCCTCCCTCTCTCTCTGTTAAAGCCAGAAATCCTTTTAGTCTCCTGATAAGACGTCACTCTTGAACCAGTTTCTAACTTGTCTAGTAGCACTTTCGATTCCAAAGCAAAAGGGCATTTTGACATGCACAGACAAGCAGCTGCATTCCATGAGAGGTTGCTATATAATCCCAAGAAAAGGCCCCTTTCAGCACATGGGCACCTCAAGGCGCACAGGGGCACCCTTTTGCCTTTGGAGACTAGCTAAGACAGTGATGGGGAATCTATGGCACGGGTGTCACAGGTGGCGCACAGAGCCATATCTGTTGGTATGTGAGCTGTTGCCCTAGCTCAGCTCCAGTATGCATTTGCGCTGATTTTCGGCTTGCACGGAGGCTGCGGGATGGCATTTTCAGCTTCCAGAGGGCCTCTGGGGAGATGGGAGAGGACGTTTTTGCCCTCCCCAGGCTGCAGGGAAGCCTCTTGAGTCTGGGGAGGGTGAAAAACGTGCCTACCAGGCCGACCAGAAGTTGGGAAACGGGCTGGCCTCTAGAGGAGAAGGGGAGGCAATTTTCACCCTCCCCAGGCATTGAATTATGGGTGTGGTCACTCGCAAAGGCATGATAATGTGTGCGCACACACTTTTGGCACCCAAGGGAAAAAAGGTTTGCCATCACTGAGCTAGGAATTGCATTTTGGCAGTAGTGTTCATTCATTCTTGCACCTTCGGAATTAAATTGGCCTAATGTTTTGATCTGTTGATGTTGAACAAAGGATGGAAATTAATCAAAAGAGAGAACCAACCTAGGACCACAGATAAATTTCCTGACAGAACAATTAATCAGAGGAACAACATTTCTCTAGAATCTGTGAATGCTCAATCACTGGAGTTTTTAAAGAAGAGTTTGGACAACCACTTGTCTGAAATGGTATAGGCTTGAGTGGCGGGTGGGGGGTGGACTAGAAGACCTCCAAGGTCTCTTCCAACTCTGTTATTTTGTTATTCTGAAGCCCCGTCCCATGACATTACAACTACGACAATGATAAGTATGACATTTGTAGCACTTGCTTTGCTGTATATGTTTTTCTAATCATATTTGAAACCATGATGGGCAGCAGATCCCTGTGGCATAGATCTAATTAATTCTATTCTAGGTTTGCAAGGCTATTGTATTAGCACTAAAGTCACCTTCACCAGGATATGTGTTCTAGAGCATAGAGGCAATATGTGAAATACATGACATTTTTATGAACCTGCTTTAAGTTTGCTCAGCAGAGCTGTTGGAGAGGCTGAAATTTGATGTGATACCTATAAGTAGTCCTTGACGTATAGCAGCTCATTTAAGGACTCTTCAGGACATAACTAAAATACACAAATTCTGTGATTAAAACATAGAGTCTTTACTTATCAACTGCAATTATTTTTATTCTCCATGTGAGTTTGCATCATTTCTACTAATTGTAGTGTATATCCCATCACAAGCCTGTGTAAACAAGGCTTTAGGAACTCTAGCTGATCAGATTCTAGGGACTGAAGCCAAATATCCAGATTCACAGGACATTATTCTAGGTTATTTTAACAAAGGAAACTTAAGGAAAGAGCTTCCAAAATAGAAAGGGGCAGCATAAAAATACAATCAATAAATCAATAAATCAATAAATCAATAAATCAATAAATAAATAAATTTTCAGCATGTCAATGGTCCCAAGGCAAGAACACTTTAGACCACTGCTACACAACTCTAAAAGATTCTTATTGATCTTTACCACTCTGGGCCACTCTGATCATTGCATGAGTCACCTTTTACCCGCTTACAGACAACCATTTAAAGCCACAAAACCAGGAATTAAATCAGTGGGGACTTGGACTGAAGAGGCAAAATTAAAGATACAGGCTTGCTTTGAATGCATGGACTGGAATATTTTTGAAGTTACTTCTGCAGACCTGGTTGAACTAACAATTATGTAACATCATATGTCAGCATCTGTGAAGATCTAAGTTTACCGACCAGCAACTTGCAAATATCCATACAAGATAATTCCTTCTTGCTTAAAAGTCTGTGCTGACCAATTGGCCCCCATCTTCACCCAAATCTTCAACAAATCACTAGAGATGTGCTATATTCCTTTCTGCTTTAAATGCTTTACTATCATCCCAGTGCCGAAGAAGCCCTCCATCAAGGAACGAATGACTATAAACCAGTTGCTCTAATGCCTGCAGTTATGAAAACCTTTGAAAGGCTAGTGATACCCCCCTTGAAAACCATCATGGATCCACTATTAGATCTGCTGCAATTTGCATACGGAGCAAAAAGATTGACAGATGATGCTGTTAATATGGCTCTGCCGTACCTCCTACAACATCTTGAATCTGCAAAGACTGACACAGGGGTCCTTTTTGTACACTTTAGTTCAGCATTCAATACCATCATACCAGACATTCTTCTAACTAAACTAAATCAGCTAGCGGTACCTGAACAAACTTCTAAGTGGATCACGAGCTTCCTAACAGACAGGAAGCAGTAGGTGAAGCTAGGCAAAATCAAAATTGTTGCTCTTCTCTGCACTCTTTCTAGAGTTTCAGTATCCCTTTTACATCGTAGTGACCAAAACTGAATGCAGTATTCCAAGTATGGCATTACAAAGTGGTATTAACATTTCATGTGACCTTGATTCTATCCCTCTGTTTATGTAGCCTAGAACTGTGTTGGATTTTTTTGACAGCTGTTGCACACTGCTGGCTCATATTTAAATGGTTGTCCACTAGGACTCCTAGATCCCTTGTTGAGCAAGATACCACATACACTGTACCTATGCATTTCGTTTTTCTCGCCTAAATGTAGAACCTTACTTTTTTCACCATTAAATTTCATTTTGTTTAAGAGCAGACAGTTCAAGTCTGTCAAGATCCTTCTGTATCTTAGCCTATCTTCTGGAGTGTTAGCTATTCCTGACAGTTTGATATCATCTGCAAATTTGATGAGTTCCCCATCTATCCTCTCATCCAGGTCATTGAGGAAGATGTTGAACAGTACTGGGCCTCAAGCAGAGCCTTGGGGTACTCCACTGCATACTTCCCTCCATGTAGATGCAGTTCCATTGAGCACTATGCATTGAGTGTGGTTGGTCAGCCAGTTTTGAATCTATCTGGTGGTGTTGCTGTCTAAACCCACATTTCCCTACGTTATCTAGGTTATGATCTACTTTATCAAATGCCTTATTGAAGTCCAAGTAAATTATGTTGACAGCATTTGTCTGGTCCACTAACTTTGTCACCTTGTCAAAGAATGCAATAAGATTAGTCTGGCATGACCTGTTTAAAACAATGTAGTGATTCACTCACCTACTGAACTGAACAACAAGAAAGGCTGTAAAATGGAACCCAAATCTTCTGAGAGGGGTGGCATACAAATCTAATACAGTGTTCCCTCGATTTTCATGGGGGATGCGTTACGAGACCGCCCGCGAAAGTCAAATTTCCGCGAAGTAGAGATGCGGAAGTAAATACACTATTTTTGGCTATGAACAGTATCACAAGCCTTCCCTTAACACTTTAAACCCCTAAACTGCAATTTCTCATTCCCTTAGCAACCATTTAGATTGTTACTCACCATGTTTATTTATTAAAGTTTATTAAAAAATATATATTTATTAAAGGTGGACAAAAGTTTGGCGATGACGTATGACGTCATCGGGTGGGAAAAACCATGGTATAGGGGGAAAAAACAGCAAAATATTTTTTTAATTAATATTTTTGAAAAACCGTGGTATAGCCGTTTCGCGAAGTTCGAACCCGCGAAAATCAAGGGACCACTGTAAATTATTATTAATTATTATTATTTAGCAAGAGAAATTTCAGGCTCAATTGCAGTAGTAAGTCAAGGAGTACCTACACTTGCTATTTAAAAAGGTGGGGGGATACATTTTAAAGGACAACTTCCTAAGACGGATTCCCTCTAATAGTTTTTAGCAAATCTGCTATGAATCTTGTGCTATTGAGCTCACAAGCAACTGCTTCAGCTTTGCATATTTCTCAGCTAGATTTTTCCTTGATTTCTCAGCTTCTCTCCCTACTTGTTGGTTTATCGTCCTCTGGCATGAATACAAAATAGCTCTTTTATGATCTGTATGCTAGCCCCAGAAAAAGATCAAGAAACATTTGATAGGATTCTGAGTTGAACAAATATGTAATTTATTATGAATGCAAATCCTTTCATAACTAATCAAGGAGCTGTATTTTCTATTACCATATTTACCTGAAAAAGATGATAAAGATTTTTCCGCAAGTAATTACCTGTGAATTACAGGGAGGATTGTCTTACATTTGCTCAAAAGAATGGAAGACTCTTGAAAACAAAGTCTTGAGCAACTGAGGCAGATGACTGCAGATACTACTGCTAAAGGATCATTTTTAAAAGTTTCACCTGTGGATTGATCCCTCTTGTAAAACAGGTAGTCCTCGAGTTATGACCACAATTGGGGCCAGAATTTCCATTTTAAGCAGGGCAGTGATTTGAAGGCCTTACTTTTGCCATGAATGTTAAACGAACCACTGCAATTGAGACACACATACATTAAGTGTGAATCCGCTTCTCCCATTGAGTTTTCCTCTTCAGAAACAGATGGGACGGTCACAAATAGAAATCACATGACCCTGGGATGCTGTAATAGTTGTCAATGCGAGTATAAGTGATAAGTCACTATTTTTAGTGCTTTGGAACATGAAATGGCCGCTAAAGAAATACATGCCAGTTGCCATGCGCCCAGGTTTCAATCACACTACCATGGAGATGTTGCAACGTAAGTGCAAGGACCAGTTGTAAGTTACTTTTTGTGGTTGTAAATTATCTATCTATCTAACTATCTATCTAACTATCTATCTATCTATCTATCTATCTATCTATCTATCACCTACCTACCTACCTACCTACCTACCTATCCATCCATGTATCTATCGGGTTTAAATACCAAATGGTTGCTAAGAGACTAGTAAATTGAGGCCTACTTGTAAAAAGGGATATCTTATTTTTTTCCCCCTCTAGCTCTTGGCTTAAATTTATCTTCTTCCAGTTTTCTCAATCTGATCCAAGACCAACTAGGCCATGGAGGTTGAATTTGTGGTTTCACATTGTTATCATGTGACATAACATGACCCACCCACCCCTTCACTAAAGTGGGGATGAGGATGGCCAGTATGTGACACCTCCAGCCCACTGGCTGCAAGTTTGAATCCCCTGAGCTAGGCTTTCTATTTACTAAATCTTCATTCTGTTTGTCTTTTTGGGAAACCTGCTGGAGGCAGGGAGAGGAATGTGTACAACTCTATAAGTGGGAGAATGTTTTGGTTGTGGAAGATGTGGGGGTCAATTAACTATATAAATTAGAACCATGGTGCCACAGTGGTTAGAAAGAAGTACTGCAGGCTACTTCCACTGCCTGTTGCCTGCCTGCAATTTGGCAAATTAAATCTCAGCAGGCTCAAGGTTGACTCAGCCTTCTATTTATTTTATTTATTTTTATTTATTCAATTTTTATGCCGTCCTTCTCCTTAGACTCAGGGTAGGCTTACAACATGTTAGCAATAGCACTTTTTAACAGAGCCAGCCTATTGCCCCCACAATCCGGGTCCTCATTTGACCCACCTCGGAAGGATGGAAGGCTCAGTCAACCTTGAGCCGGTGATGAGATTTGAACCGCTGACAGTCAGCTTCAGTGGCCTGCAGTACTGCACTCTATCTGCTGCACCACCCCGGCTCACTATCCTATTTTATCCTTCCGAGGTGGGTAAAATGAAGACCCAGATTGTTGGGGGCAATAGCCTGATTCTATAAACTGCTTAGAGAGGGCTGTAGAAAGCACTGTGAAGTGGCATAAGTCTAAGTGCCATTGCTATGGTGTTGCTACTTTATTTTGAAGTAAATTAATTTTTATAGGTAAGTATTCTTCATATCTGTTTACTCTTCTGTTCTACTTTTGCTTTGTTTGAAATGTGGCTTCTGGAGGCGTCTATATTCAAGTATGACACATGCATATATTTATCGAGGGAGGATAATTTGCAGGACTGGAAACCTGGTCTTACAGTTTGCACAAACAGTGACTTTGCTTAATAATATGCTTAGTAAATACACTCACTTAGTAAGTGGGCAATAAACCTGGACAATTAGTAGATGCATTACTAGACACAATGTGTTTTGGTTGTTTGAGTTTAGCATGATGGGTAATCCAGCTTCTGTTTATTACTTAGTTTGATGCATCAAAACAACATTGTTTTCCTCGTAAACCCTTCACTTTATTTTTTAATAATGTCCTTCCTTCTGGGGGAGCCTACAATAGTACACAATCAATCAAATAAACCATCTAATCTGAAAGAAGATAATAAAAAACAATTAAAAATATTTGAAATTAAATTCTTCAAAATGAAATTAGAATAGTTATTATATAAATACCCGGATAGAAACATAGAAACATGGAAGACTGATGGCAGAAAAAGACCTCATAATCCATCTAGTCTGCCCTTATACTATTTTCTGTATTTTATCTTAGGATGGATATATGTTTATCCCAGGCATGTTTAAATTCAGTTACTGTGGATTTATCTACCACGTCTGCTGGAAGTTTGTTCCAAGGTTCTAATACTCTTTCAGTAAAATAATATTTTCTCATGTTGCTTTTGATCTTTCCCCCAACTAACTTCAGATTGTGTCCCCTTGTTCTTTTGTTCACTTTCCTATTAAAAACACTTCCCTCCTGTACCTTATTTATCCCTTTAGCATATTTAAATATTTTGATCATGTCCCCCCTTTTCCTTCTGTCCTCCATACTATACAGATTGAGTTCATTAAGTCTTTCCTGATACGTTTTATGTTTAAGACCTTCCACCATTCTTGAACCCCGTCGTTGGACCTGTTCAATTTTGTCAATATCTTTTTGTAGGTGAGGTCTCCAGAACTGAACACAGTACTCCAAATGTGGTCTCACCAGCATTCTATATAGTGGGATCATAATCTCCCTCTTCCTGCTTGTTATACCTGTAGCTATGCAGCCAAGCATCCTACTTGCTTTCCCTACCGCCTGACTGCACTGTTCACCCATTTTGAGACTGTCAGAAATCACTACCCCTAAATCCTTTTCTTCTGAAGTTTTTGCTAACACAGAACTGCCAGTACAATACTCAGATTGAGGATTCCTTTTCCCCAAGTGCATTATTTTACATTTGGAAACATTAAACTGCAGTTTCCATTGCTTTGACTATTTATTTACATCAGGCATGTCCAACTTGTAGGATGCATGAAAAGCTAGTAATGCCTTTTTATGGCCCTGCAATCTATTAATTCAGGATAGAGTCGGGTGACTGGATGGAACTGAGCATTTACTGACTGGATGCCCTTCCTGATGCCATGGAGAGTTCACAGCAGATATTTTTCCTTTGCACCCTGATAGAGAAACATCTACCACTCCAGGTGGGTTCCTCTTCAACGGTGATACTGGAACGCTCCCGGTGATTGGCGTGGGTGGGCATATGTCTGGGGGCTGGATGCATGTTGACATGAGATTCAGCTTCTGCGCATGCACAGAAGCAAAATTATCAGCAAAAAGTGCTGAAATCTCGCTCGTGTTGACATCTTGCCGTGATATTTAGCTTTTGCCGCATGCACAGAAGCCAAATCTCACGGCAATGTGCGCCCCTGCCCACCGGTCTCCATTTTCGCTACCAGGATGGCATTCCCATCCCCGTTTTGGGTGCAACCCCTTACTGATGCTGTTCTTATATGATTTATAGACATCAACTATTTAAAATTAGACAATGTGAGAGGTCTGTTTCTCTGGATCCAGTTCCATAATTTGTACACCACGGAAAAAAGACCTATTTGTTATGACTAAACTCCTACTAAATCCATAGGTAGATCTTGCCTTAAAAAGCCATGGATTAAAATTTGATTGAATTTGTAGGAATTGGGACTGACTTTTTTGTAGGATTTAATGTCAGTAAAGTGTGCGGGAGAGGAAAAGTAAGTTTAATCCCCAAGTTTTACTTATGGCCATTCTCTTTTTTTAAACCTCCATATTAAAATGCAATCCAGCCTTCTCCAAACTTTTAAATTTTTAAAATTCTAATCAGATCGTTGTAATATGAAAACAACAAAGTGAATTTATATTTTTATTTTACTTTTCTACTAGAAAGGGAAGCTGGGAAGTAATTATTTATCAAAGACCATCTAATGAAGTGCAGGGTGGTGTCCTTTTTTTTTTAAAAAAAAGTGATTTATAATAACCACTGGGTTCTGATGAGAGATGGGGAAAATTCTCAATTATAAATTCATATTATAATTATGATACCAGCTTTCGGCATGCTATAAGAATTACACTATTATTAACTGTAGAGAAGTGCACAGATAACATTGTGAAAAGGAACGTATGAATGTATGAACCATTAAATAACCATTAAATAACCATCAACTTAGGAAAGGAGAGAGTATGAGACAGAAACTCAAGATAATCCCACATTTACTTTGTTTGGTATAAGAGTGGAATAGAAGGACATTCTGTTAGCCCTTATTGCTGTCCCCAATACAATAACATATTTCTTGAAGAATTTGTTTCCTGATTTTATAACAATAAGCTATAATCTCTTTCTCTCTCTCCCTTTCCCGCTCTCTCCACTCTCTTTCCCTTCTCCTCTTTCTGTCTCTCCCTCTCCTTCTCCCTCTCTCCCTCTCCCTCCCTCTCCCTCTCTTTCTAAGGCAGTGATGGTGCACTTTTTTGCTTCGTATGCCAAAAGTGTGTGTGTGTGTGCGTGTGTGTGCGCGCTAGCGCGCCTGCACATACACACGCCTATTCCCTCCTCCCCACGCATGCATACCCCTTGCACTGCACAGGTGCACAACCCCCCTGCCTTTGCGCAGGCGCACAGGCTTCACTGAACCCTGGGATGGTGAAAAAATGGGCAAACGGGCAAAGCAGAACTTCAGAAAAATGGACTTCTGGTTTGCCTGTTGTGCTGCTTTTAATACTCTGGAGGCTTCAGGGAAGCTTCCTGAAACCCCAGAGTGTGAAAAACGACACAATGGGCAAACTGGTAGTCCCTTTTCTGAACTTCTGATTTTCCTGTTGGCTGTTTGTTTGCACTCTGGGGCTTCAGAAAGCTTCCAGAGGGTGAAAAACAGACAAACCGGATGTCCATTTTCCAAACTTCTGGTTTTCCCGTTGGACACTTTTTCTCACTCTGGGGCTACAGGAAGGCTTTCTTAACGCCTCTGGAGGGCAAAATAGTGTTTCTCAAGGCCAAAAATCAGCAGGCCAGTGCATGTATGTGCGCTGGAGCTGACATAGGGCAATGCCTCACGTGCCCTCCAATATGGCTCCATAGGTTCGCCATCACTGCTCTAAAGCCTAGGCCAGGCTTGTCAAACTGGCAGCCCATGAGCTGGATGTATCATGCACAGGCCATGACCACCCCAACTCCGCGAAGGCAAAAAACACCACATGACAATGTGACACAGTGACTTTAACAGTCATGATCTAGGCTATAATCTCAAATATCTGATCCCGGTACAATTTCTAAGGGCATTTCATGATGGGCTCAGCTACCTCAGCTATCCAGGCCATCAGATCTACAGCTTGGAGAAACTACAGTGGTACCTCAGTTTTCGAACGCTTCTCAGTTCGAACAAATCGGTATTCGACCAGGAAATTCAAGAAAAGTTTGCTCTGAAATTCGAACAAATATTTGGAACTCGAACACTCGAGAGAACTGAAGACAGAAGCTGGCAAGCTACAGAGAGAGAGAGAGTCAGGGACAGAAGCGGGCGAGCGAGAAAGCTGAAGATAGAAGCCGGCAAGCTACACAGAGCGAGAGAGCTGAAGATGGAAGATGGCAAGCTACAGAGAGAGAGAGAGAGAGAGGGACAGAAGCAGGCAAGCTAGAGGGAGAGACAATTGAGAAGGGAAATTTATCTTAAATTGTTTTGGTTCTCAACCAAATCGGTTCTCGACCACACTTCCAGAACGAATTGTAATCGAGAACCAAGGTACCACTGTACTAGATTGAGCTATTTGCACCCCTTCTCAACTATTTATGCACTGAGTGCTCTAATTTCAAGATGCGAATGGAAATTCATTCGAAAACTTCCATAAGAGATGGCTTTTGAAGTGCTCAGAAAATTTATTTCTGGAAATGTCTCATTAAAGCAGAGTGGGATGTTAACTTATTAACTAATAATGTAAATATTATAGATCCTTTTGAATTACAGAGGGGAAAAATATCTCCTCTTTCTTTCATCTGATCACTACACAGTGAATTTACTTTACTGGCTTCTATCCAAACATGATGGCAGTTTTATTCTCTTTTCATCACTATACACTCGTTAGCATAGTTAAAAGGCTTCTCCCTGAGGTGTTGCTTTATCCCACCACCTATCACTAGCATTACATGTGCCAGGCCCGTTAAGCCCCATTTGCTCTTATTTATATTCCCTAGTAAAAGTGCTAACAATATTTGGTTTGTCATCCTTGACTCTATGATGCAATTAATAAACCTAACAACTAAGATGTTGGTTATCACCTTTAAAGCCCTACATGGCTTAGGGCCAGATTATTTCGTCTTCAGAGAGGGGCGGCATACAAATCTGATAAATAATAATAATAATAATAATAATAATAATAATAATAATAATAATAATAATAATTATTATTATTATTATTATTATTATTATTATTATTATTATTATTATTATTATTATGTCAATACAACACAGCAAACAAGATCACTATGCTGGATTTCATATTTGATTACCAGTCGGTCATTTCCCAAGCACCTAAAACTGTGTGATGTAGCGGCAAATTATGTTTGCCGATCCCAGTAAAGCGGCCTTTTGCAATTGACAGATGGAGATTTTGTCAATTCCGATGGTTTTCAAATGTCCGCTGAGATCCTTTGGCACTGCACCCAGTGTGCCAAGTACCATTGGGATCACTTTCACTGGCTTATGCCAGAGTCGTTGCATCTCGATTTTTAGATCTTCATATTATTATTATTATTATTATTATTATTATTATTATTATTATTATTATTATTATTATTTCTTCCCAGGACCGCCTTCCGTCGCATGCCCCTGAGCAACTGATCAGGGCCCACAGGATTGGCCTTCTCAGGATCCCATCGGCTAGACAATGCTGGTTGGTGGGGCTACAGGGGAGGGGCTTTTCTGTGGCGGCTCCGGCTCTCTGGAGCCAACTGACTCTGGACATCCGCACTGCCCCCACCCACCTGGCCTTCCAAAAGGCTGTAAAAACTTGGCTTTGCTGGCAGGCCTGGGGTCAATGAGCTATACCATCTAGCTCCGGCCATGGATATGAATGATTCATTTTGGGGTTAAAAATTGTTATTATATTGTTTTAAAATAGAGTATGGCACCCAGAGTCTGGCAGGAGTTGGGTGGCTTATAAATTAAATTAAATTATTTATATATAAAAGAGCCGGGGTGGCACAGCAGGTAGAGGGCTGTACTGCAGGCAACTGAAGCTGACTGTAGATCTGTAGGTCAGCGATTCGAATCTCATCACCGGCTCAAGATTGGGTAAGGTGGGTAAAATGAGGATCTGGATTTTGGGGGCAATATGCTGGCTCTGTTAAAAAAGTGCTACTGCTAACATGTTGTAAGCCGCCCTGATTCTAAGGAGAAGGGCGGCATAAAAATTGAGAGGCGGCCCCTCCCACATCAATAACCTGCCTATGGTGATGACACTATTTTGATGCTAAAATTAAAATGATCTGCAAGCTCTAATAATGAAAGTCAAGGAGCACAGTGAAAAATAAATAAGACTACAGCTTAATAGAATAAAAATGAATAACTGTTGGAATTAAATTAAATGTACAATGCACCTAAAAGATTAAGGAATGCACAATATGGCCAAGACTAGGAGAAATATTTTTTTTTGGAGAACAGCACAAACACCTGGCAGATAGAGTATACAACTGCACAATATGCCAGGGCACAGTAACTTGGAACATATGCAAATGCAAGTGCCAGGCTACAATGATACAGTATTGTGGGAACCTTGGTAGTCTCTGACTGATCATCATCATATCATCATCATCTGCTGAGCACTTATGATGTTACCTAATTGGGTAAGGAAGCATCTGTAAAGAAACAACCAAGCTCAGACAGCACCAAGGTTAAACCGCAGTTTAAGCCTCAGGTAAAAAAAAATCTCTTCTTTTAGTGTGGTGCTGCATGAGTCTTCGGAGAGGGGCAGCATACAAATCTAATAAATAATAATAATGATGATAAACATAAGAACATAAGAAGAGCCATTCTGAATCAGGCCAAAGCCCATCGAGTCCAGCATTCTCTGTCACACAGTGTCCTACCCATTGTACATGGGGATCTTGAGCAGAAAGAGAAAGCAAGACCCTCCTTTTCCCTTGACCCCCAACAAACAGTACCCAAGGGAATCCTGCCTGCCTCAACCAACATAGAGGCGGCACTTGGACATCCATTTAAATAACCACCGATACACTTGTCATCCTTGAATATGTCTAATCCTGCCTTGAAACTATTCATGCTGACAGCTGTCACAATCTTTCTGGAAGTGAATTCCATAAACCAATGACCCTCTGAGTGAAGAAATATTTCCCTTTATTTGTCTTCACTTTCTTACCTATCAGCTTTAGGGAGTGCCCCCTCGTCCTAGTATTGTGTGATAGAGAAAATAATTTCCTCCGCACTCCTGGGGGAAGGATACTGCAAAATCTCCATTTCCTCCTCACTCTAAAGGAAGGTTACTGCAAAATCCCCATTTCCTCCCAATCAGCTGGGACTTGGAAGGCAGAGAATAGATGGGGGCAGAGCGGGCTCTCCAAATTACTCAAAAGTTGCACTACTGGTTTTCCAGAACTGGTCCTACCCTCAAAACGTTGCTATAAAGCACTGCACACCAAGACAACTAGACACAAGAACAGTTTTTTCCCCGAACGCCATCACTCTACTAAACAAATAATTCCCTCAACACTGTCAAACATTTTACTAAGACTGCACTTCTATTTCTACTAGTTTTTTTCTCATCATTCCTATCACCCTTTTCCTCCCACTTAGGACTCTGTTGCTTTTATCCTAAGATCTTTATTAATATTGATTGTTTCTTCATTGCTTATTGGACCCCTATGACAATCATCAAGTGTTGTACCATATGATTCTTGACAAATCTATATTTTCTTTTATGTACACTGAGACCATATGCACCAAGACAAATTCCTTGTGTGTCCAATCACACTTGGCCAATATTCTATTCTATTCTATTCTATTCTATTCTATTCAGCAGCAGCAATATAGGAAGATGCTAGAGGTGCATGATCTCTTTAGTAACAACAACAAATGCATCAATTCATACTGTGCAAGAGAAGACAATGGTGAAGATAAACCATCTTTCTTTTCATTTTACAAAGAAAAGCAGATACTGTAGAAATAGAAAACATAAAATAAGAGAGGATTTGGTGCCAGATGATGGATTCCTCAGGTCGAATGGCATTCATCCAGCTACTGAGGAAGTGCTGAGAATATGTTGAAGTACGAATGGTGTTTTTCACATGACTAGATTAAAGCCTTGAGGATGTCTACTTGCTGACGTTGCCATACAGGAAAAGAAAACCCATAGCTGCAAAGAAAGAATTACAGTGGGAACGTGAAATGTATGAAGCATGAACAGAGGGAAACTCCATACAGTGAAAGATGAAAATGAGACAACTACAAATTGACATCTTAGACATCGGGGACTGGAATTGGACACAGTTTACTATTCAAGACATGGAAAACAAAACAAAGTGTAACCAAAAAGAAAAGAGAAAAAGAAATGGTGTTGCTTTTATAGTTAGGAGACGTACAGGAAAAGTAGTACATAGCTACAGTGTAAGCAGTGACCAAATAATATCAATTAAACTTAATCAGCAAACTCTTTAATATGATGATCATCAAGTTGTTACATCTTCTGCCACAAGAAAAGAGGAGGCTAGTGAGTTTTGTACAAAGTTCCACTTAAAACCAACAGAACAAGATGTCCTGCTTGTGATTGAAGACTGGCCATGCCAAAGTTAGAAATATATAATATTAAATATTATTTAATATTAATATTAATAATAAAATATTTAACAATAAAAATTAATAATAAAAATACAATGGAACCTCGGTTAGTGAACGCCTTGGATAGTGAACATTTTGAACCAAAGATTTTGTTAAAAATTTGCACCGGATACCAAACAAAAATTTGGATACCAAACAGCCACAGAAATTGGCTCTGGCGGATTCTCTTCGAGGAGAGTGGTGGCGGGGGCCTGGGCCATGGACATGACATTCCCGATGCTGCTGCTCCTTGAAGGGAAGCCGTTGGAGCTGCCTCAGCAGTTGCCACCACCGGCGGAACCAGCTAACTCAGTGCCTGCCTCGTCATAGCCAAAGCAATGGTTTGCTGCTGGGTGCAGAACAGAGCCTCCGGGAGCCCCTTGCGAGGATCCTCAAGAGAGAGAGAAGAAAGCAGAGGGACAAGAGATAAAGAGGTAAGGAGATGGGGGGGAGTGAAGGACAATGTGTGCTGGGGAGAGAAAAAAATCCTGGAACGGAATACTCGCGATAAACGAGGGATCAATTTCCCCCATAAAAAATAAAGGAAATAGCAAGTCAACAGGGGCTGGGAATCAATTCAAACTATTTCTTTTATTTCTTATTGTTGTGGTTCAGCCTGAGGCTGCTCAGGGACCGGCTGCGTCTCTGCTGGCTCCATGCCCGGAGGAGGATGACAGCGCAGAGGAGAGGGCTGAACAGTCGGACGGGGGAGAGGAGAGTCAGGAATGGGATGAAGGAGAACAGCATGAGAGCCCCGGGGGGGGGGGGCTCTCCCCAGCCAGTAGCTTGGAGTCATTAGGTGATGACGCACAAGCTGTCATTGACATGAGACAGAGACGTTCAGAGCAACGAAAGGAGCAGTTAAAGAAATATTATCACCATTGAATTAGAAACAGCTGGGTTTGGGTGTGGTCCTCATCAGCAGGGTTTAAAAGGCAGGCAAGCCCTTGAAGGCATGTGGAGTGTTATCAATTGGAGTTGCGGTGACCTGCTTTGATTCTCGGCGTCTTGGATCTTGGCTTGTGGCCTAACAGTCTGGAAGACTCGTGGGAGGCGTATGTTTGCTATCTACAGCTTTGTCTTGGCAGCAAGAATCCTGTATATCTTTGACGTTCCAGCGTTTTCCTGTGTGTAAGGACATTTTCTGTTACCTGTGTTTTCTTTGAATTCTATAAACTGCCTTTGCCTTTTACCGGTGTGTCTGGCTTATCTTTTTGGGTTGGTTTTAGCTTCCGGAGTGACCCAGACAGAACACTTATGGGGAAAATAGTTTTGGATACCGAACATTTTGGGTAATGACCAACTTTCCAGAACGGATTGTGGTCGTTAGCCGAGGTTCCACTGTTTTATTAATAAAATATCTAATAATATTTAATATTAAATATTAAAGAGGAATGTGCAGTTGGATTGAATGACATAGGAAACAAAAAATTAACCTAAGGAGCATTTTGTCAATATAACGTCTTCTTCATTGATAACACCGACTTCAAACAAAATGTAAAGATGACCCAGAAGAAAATTGGAATCCACTTGACCATATTGTTGTTAAGACAAGATGGAGATGCTCAGGGTAGCATCAAACACATGGGTGGGTAGCAAATAAGAATTTTTTTACGAGCTGCCCATGTTCAAATTGCATTTTGTGACATATAACCACCACGTTCAAGGAAAGCACCAGGAATTGCTTTGAAGAGAAGCAACAGAACGATGGTATAAACTTAAGGAAGTTACTAAGGAGAAATGTGAAAAGAGATTGCCAAAATGAAGAGCAAACTGAATGCAGAAGAATCTGTGGAAAAGAGAAATCTAACTTTTAGCATCGCTAAGGCTCAGAGTTTCCATCCTTAGCTATGTTAAAAGTGCCAGGGGTTAGATTGCAACCAATTCAAAGAAAACTAAACCAAGATGGAGGGAATATATTGAAATACTATATCAGGGGTTCTCAACCTTTCTAATGCCACAACCCACAAATTTCTTTATATACTTCATTGATTGTAGAAAAGCCTTTGATGGTATCAATTGCATCAAGTTGTGGAATATGCTATAAAAATAAGGATGCCAGAATAGCATTAGCATTTAGACTTATATACAACTTTACAGTGCTTTACAGCTCTCTAAGCAGTTTATAGAGAGTGAGCGTATTGCCCCCAACAATTTGGGTCCTTGTTTTACCAACCTTGGAAGGATGAAAGCCTGAGTCAACCTTGAGCCTACTGAGATTCGATCTGCCAAACTGCTGTCAGCTTGCAGTACTGCACTCTAACCACTGCACCATCGAGGCTGAAACACATTGTCAAAACACCACGATCTGGCTTCAGATTAGTGAAAGAGTGAGGCAAGGCTGTATATTCTCCTTTTATTTACTCAAATCTACGGAGATGATAAATTGAAGATAGCTGGATTGAAAGAAGATGAATGTGGCACTAAAACTGGAGGAAGAAACATCAATAACCTGACATTATTTTGATGCTAAAATTAAAATGATCTGTAAGCTCTAATAATGAAAGTCAAAGAGCACAGTGAAAAATAAATAGGGCTACAGCTTAATAGAATAAAAATTAACAACCATTAGAATTGATAAAGAAGAGATCAAAGTGGTGCGTAACATCTGTTTTGTTTTAGGATCACCTATCATCTATCAACAAATAGGTTCAGGGAATAGAGGTACAGTGGTACATCTACCTAAGAATGCCTCTACTTACAAACTTTTCTAGATAAGAACCAGGTGTTCAAGATTTTTTGCCCCTTCTCAAGAACCATTTTCCACTTACAAATCCAAACCTCCGAAACTGTAACCAGAAAAGGCAGGGAGAAGCCTCCACGGGGCCTTTCTAGGAAACTACTGGGAGGAAACAGGGCTGGGAAAGCTGGGGAGAAGCCTCCATGGGACCTCTCTAGGAATCCCCTGGGAGAAAACAGGGCTGAAAAAGGTAGGGAGAAGCCTCCATGGGACCTCTCTAGGAATTTCCTGGGAGGAAACAGGGCCTCCACCCTCCCTGTGGTTTCCCCAATCGCATGCATTATTTGCTTTCACTTTGATTCCTATGGGAAAAATTGCTTCTTATTATTAACTTTTCTACTTAAGAACCTGCTCACGGAATTAATTAAGTTTGTAAGTAGAGGTACCACTGTAACTTGCATTGGAGCCTCCAGAGGGGTGGGGAAGGCCCATTTTTTGCTCTCCCCAAGCTCCTGAAAGTTGTGAAACGGGCAATTTCTGGCCTCTGGAGGGCCTCTGAGAGAGGGAAATGCCATTTTCATCCTCCCCAGGCTGAAAGCAGGGGGGCATCATGTGCACATGCACAGCCTTCTGTTCTGGATTCTGGTTAGAACTTTGGTTAAATTGGAAATAATGCTTACCAAATGCAGGGTTTTATAAACAAAAACTCCATTTTTATTTCTCCTCTCCTCCATATTCAAAATGAATTACAGGCAGTCAAATTCTTTCATCTCATTTCTTCAAGATCAGAGCATACAAGCAATTCTCCAGCACTCCTCCCTTATCTTAAGATTTATGGCTAGGCTGCGTTAGTTCAAAGCAATAAAAGCAGCTGTTAAATAACAAAGAAAAGACTAGCTTACTTCGTAGCTGCATTGTGACACGTCCATGATGGATTTACAACATTGAAAACTCCGCCCTTCTTCTCCGCTGGCATCCAGACGTGACAAATAAATTACTTAAGTAATTAACCCATTCCTCCCCTTAATATTTCTTCCCTAACACTTGTTCTCTGCGTCTCTGCACCCGCCTGAAATGTGGATTTAACCATCTATTGTCTGTATCTTCTTCACTGGAGTCTGGGCTCATAGCAACATCCTGTGGTTGGCCTCCCACCTGTTCTGACACCTGTAACCCAGGACCTGCCACTAATTCATAAACACTATCTGTATTAGAATCTGCAAAATCTTCAACATCTTCCAACTGTCCAGGAGTATATACAACACCTTCCCCATAGCCGGGCGGCCCCAACATGCTTGCCTGCCTTCCACAAGGCCTTCCACTTGCCTGCCTTCTCAAGGTGGCTACAGGGACACCGGGAAGGCTGCATGAAAGGCAGGCAAGCATAGTAAGACTGCAGCCCGCAGGGAAAGGAGTAAGGTAGTCAGGTTGGGATGGTGGGAAGCAGAGACTGGGCCAGTGGGCAGAGCCTCATTCTGCTTCCGCTATTCATCCTCCGGACCACCACCTGCAGCTATCGTTCCTCAGGAACCAGTGAGAACCGGTAGCATTGCATCCCTGCTAAGAATGACATTCAGGAAAGGGAACCATTTCAACATGCATTTGCAAGGAGTGAGATAACTGTTAATAATTTGAAAATACCTCCTTTAGAGATCCAATCTAAGTTTGATTATTTTCGTGGTCTTTGGCTGGGCAATCAGCACACAGTGCATGCCATGCTAATCAAGAGCTGCATGTATCATTAACAGGCGTCAGCAATAAATGAGCGCAGAACCTTTAATTTTAAGTTAAAAGATAACACATTGATTAATACCCATTGGATGATTAGTCAAGTCAAGGTTTTATTGCACAATGGAGGAATCCATCCATTATCTGCTCAGCATAATTCTTCTCTCATCTTAGAGACTTTAAAAACAACCAAGGAAAATTACTGTCCCTCTGTAAAGGCTTTTGAATTTCATATGCATTTAATTAGATAACTGCCATCCCAAGGACAGAAACCATGACAAATAGTTGTTCTATTCAAATTAGAAGAATAGGCTGCTCAATGAACAATACTGATATTCTTGCGTACTCTGTAATATGGGAGTTTGGCTAGTATTTCCTTTAATTTATTTAACCTTTTACCATTTAATGTGTTTTTGGTTTTTATGTGGGTGTGTTATTTAGTTTCCTAAACTACAAGTGATCAGCTGCAATGCATAAAATGCATAATACATACATACATACATACATACATACATACATACATACATACATACCTGCATACACACACACACACACACACACACAAACACACACTCACTTTAAGTAGAAAAGTTTGTAAGAAGCAATTTTTCCCATAGGAATCAATGTAAAAGTAAATAATGTGTGCTTTGGGGAAACCACAGGGAGGGTGGAGACCTTGTTTCCTCCCAGGAGATTCCTAGAGAGGACCCACAGAGGCTTCTCCCTGCCTTTTCCGGCCCTGTTTTCTCCCAGGAGATTCCTAGAGTGGCCCTATGGAGGCTTCTCTCCACCTTTTCCGGCCCTGTTCCCTCCTAGGAGATTCCTAGAGAGGACCCACAGAGGCTTCTCTCCACCTTTTCCAGCCCTGTTCCCTCCTAGGAGATTCCTAGAGAGGACCCACGGAGGCTTCTCTCCACCTTTTCCGGCCCTGTTCCCTCCTAGGAGATTCCTAGAGAGGACCCACGGAGGCTTCTCTCCACCTTTTCCGGCCCTTTTTCTCCCAGGAGATTCCTAGAGAGGCCCCCACAGAGGTGTTAGAGTAGAGGTGTTTTAGATAGAGGTACCACTGTATAAGGTATCTGAATGATTTTCACAGTCATACTCCTTCAATTTAAACTACTGTGTTTCCCCGAAAATAAGATCCTGTCTTATATTTTTTTGAACTCTGAAATAAGCGCTTGACTTTATTGCCATGCTCTCAAAATCCCAATTGGGCTTATTATCAGGGGATGTCTTATTTTGAGGGAAACAGGGCAGAAGATAAATATACAGCACCTACAGCCAAGGGACATGTAATAACCAAGTTTTCTTCCATTTCTGCCTATTAGAAGGTTTCATGTTAAAGAATTTGGAAGCAGAGACTGCGCCAGTGGGTGAGAATACTCATTAAGCTCAGTAACAAAAATAACTTGCACAACTCAGGTTGGCATAACTATAACAAACTAATGTTTATTACACAACTCAAACAATTTAATTTATGCAACACCTTCATAAAGTCCAAATTACTTTTCAGATTTCGGTTATTCTTATGTAAACCATTTGATTGAGTAATACATAGGGTTTTTAGCTATAGGGGTTTTTTTATGTACACTGCTCAAAAAAATAAAGGGAACACTTAAACAACACAATATAACTCCAAGTAAATCAAACTTCTGTGAAATCAAACTGTCCACTTAGGAAGCAACACTGACTGACAATCAATTTCACATGCTGTTGTGCACATTCAACTTGGTACAGAACAAAGTACTCAATGAGAATATTTCATTCATTCAGATCTAGGATGTGTTATTTGAGTGTTCCCTTTATTTTTTTCGAGCAGTATATTAGATTTGCACTGTACGCTGTGTTTTTATATTTACTCTGTGAGCCGCCCCGAGTTTTTGGAGAAGGGCGGCATATAAATCTAATAAATAAATGAAATGCCAAATCACTGTTTATATTTATTTTATTTATTTATTTGTAAAAATTATTGGCCATCCACCTTACCTTACCACCATAAGCCTCTGGGCAGCTTACAATCACAAAAGATACTTCTCATCCCAAAAACGTCTTCAATTCTGGCTGAATGGCGGGGAATGGAAGGGGGGGGGAACTAGTTGGAAAAGCTTCTTGGATGAGAAGCAAACCTTTTCAAAGAAAATCCAGAAAGTCCAGTTGCCTCTTGAAAAAAAGCACCTTTGGGACTATTCGGAAGTGACTTCTCATATTGTCAGTGGTTCCTTGGACTTGATATCTGAAAGAGGTTGGAAGCTACTGCAGGTTACACAATGGAGATGTTACATGGATAACATTTATGACCAGTATTGGGTTCCTACCTGGATGGGGGGGGGGGATTCCGATAGTGAAAATGGAGCTGTGCGTACGGCTCCTGGTGACCGGCAAGTGGGCGGGCATGTCGGAGTGATATTTGACTTCTGCGCATGAACAGGAAGTGAAATCTTGTGAGAGGAGATGCAGGCACATGAGATTTCGGTGTTTTTCGGCAATTTTTGCTTTTGCACATGTGCAGAAGCAAAAAACCCCACCGAAATCTCATGCACTCAAGCGTCTTTTTGCAAAATTTGAGATACCCTTTCCCCCTAGGCCTTTACAATTTTATGCATGGTATGTCTGTATGTATGTTTGGTTTTTTATTATAATGGGTTTTAATTGTTTTTAGTATTGGATTATTGTTATACACTGTCTTATTATTGCTGTTAGCTGTCCCGAGTCTCCGGAGAGGGGCGGCATACAAATCCAATAAATAAATAAATAAATAAATAAAATTTGCTTCCTGCACATGCTCAGAAGCTAAATCTCGTTCCAATATGTGCGAGTGCCAGTCAATCGGGAACGGGTAGCAGAGGTAAGCAGGGACCTCCGCCTACTTATGGCACCCACAAAAGCCCCAAAACTTCCATCCAATCCCTTTAATCATTTACTAGATCCAGAACTTTCAGGCAGGGAAAGTAAAGAGTCCCTGAATATACAACAAATTGACGCTTGGTATTAAATCACCAGTTTAACGAAGTTAAATAAAGTTCAGGAGGGAAGTGTTTTTGATAGGAAAGTGAACACCAGAACAAGGGGGCACAATCTGAAGTTATTTGGGGGGAAATCAGAAGCAACATGAGAAAATATTATTTTACTGAAAGAGTAGTAGATGCTTGGAACCAACTTCCAGCAGATGTGGTTGGTAAATCCACAGTAACTGAATTTAAACAGGCCTGAGATAAACTTATATCCATCCTAAGATAAAATACAGGAAATTGTGGCAGACTAGATGGACCATGCGGTCTTTTTCTGCCGTCAGTCTTCTATGTTTCTATAATGTTGATGTTTCACAGCATGCATTGCGACACTCAGCCAAACTCTCTTTATAAGCCGTAGAAGAGATTCGAATCCCATCCCACAGCCTTGACAGGATAGGAATTCTAAGCAATTGGTTTCCTACACATCGAGACAGTGATGCTCGACGAGGATTCAAGTAGGTCATAACATCTTCGTGGATTTCACCTGGGTGGGTGGTGATGTCTCCCTGAGGCAAGCTCATCACTTTCAGCGACAGCAGAGTGCTTGTCATGTCTTTCCCTCTTTGTCATGAGATAGATTTTAATTGACTCATGGGCAACAGTGATAAATCTTAACCCCTGCTTAGATCTTCAAATAGGATCCCACCTGAATTAAAAGGGAAGAAACCTAAAAATTTATTCAGCCTCTCCTGATAATATTCAGCCAAACTAATGAGCTTTCCAGATACATGTACTAAATTTGGTTTTTTTCCAGAGCATCACAACCTGACTAACCACCTTTACCTGAGATCTCCAAAATTAGCTATAGCAATAGCATTTAGATTTATATACCTCTTTATGGTTCTTTTTCAGCCCTTTCTAAGCACTTTACAGCATATTGCCCCCAGCAATCTGGGTCCTCATTTTACCCACCTCGGAAGGATGGAAGGCTGAGTCAACTTTGAGCCGGTGGTGAGATTTGAACCGCTGAACTACAGCTAGCAGTAAGCTGAAGTAGCCTGCAGTGTACACTCTAAGCACTGCACTTTAACCACTTATTAAGCTTAAAAGTGATGAAAAGTATTAAATTTGTCAGTAACGAGTAACCAAAGATTAACAAAGATTAATTCTGTGAACATCAAATAATGACATCAAAGTCAGTTTTGTTTCTGGCACCACTCACTCATTTGGGAATATAGTCCCCGATAACTCCTATTTGTCTAAGGCAGTGTATCTCAATCTTGGTGGTTTGAAGATGGGTGGACTTCAACTCCCAGAATTTCCCAGCCAGCAACGCTGGCTGGGGAATTCTGGGAGTTGAAGTCCACCCATCTTCAAACCACCAAGGTTGAGAAACACTGGTATAAGGGCATTTTTTTGGCATAGAAAGCTTTTATAGTCTGGTTTGTGCAGAATGGTTAGCAATTGTTATCAAGGGTAACAAGAGATTATTTTAAATTAAATGGCTTATTATCTGGATAAATATGGAAATGCTGTTTAAAGTGACATTGGAACGTAACATCGAGGCTATGACATACTTTTCTCCTTTCAAAGTCTTACTAGGTTCACAAACTCATGGGATAGGTTTAGTCAAGCCTCTATTCTTAGCTTCCCAAAAGACATAAATAGCATGGGCCAACATTGAAGAGCTATTCATAAATCCAAGTGACATACTAGTGCTGATTATCTTATAAAAAAATATTCTACAGTGGAGTGTTTCTGCTGCCCATTTGAGATTCATTTGGCCCCCGGTGGCATCTGCAAGGGGTCTTAAGAACATCAATGTGCTCATCCTGTGCCACCAAAGTCCCAAGCCTTTTAGATTTATACATGGCCTTTCATATACAGTACATGTTAAAAAACAAAACCCCAGCTTCCATCACACAAAGGTGCTTTTTCAAGAAGCCACTGGACTTTGTATTTTTCTTAAAGATGGGTTGATTTTCATCCAAACAGCTTCTTCTGTTCTGACTGAAGCACTCTTTTTGAGCATTGGTTTGCTACTGGTATGGATAGGTCCGCAACTTGGGCATCCTCCTCGATCCACATCTTACATTAGAGAACCATCTTTCAGCTGTGGCGAGGGGGGCGTTTGCCCAGGTTCACCTGGTGCACCAGTTGTGGCCCTATCTGGACCGGGACTCATTGCTCACAGTCACTCACAGCCTCATTACCTCGAGGTTCGACTACTGTAATGCTCTCTACATGGGGCTACCTTTGAAGAGTGTTCGGAAACTTTAGATCGTGCAGAATGCAGCTGTGAGAGCAATCATGGACTTCCCTAGGTATGACCATGTTTAACCAACACTCCACAGTCTGCATTGGTTGCCGATCTGTGTCCGGTCACAATTCAAAGTGTTGGTTATGACCTGTAAAGTCCTTCATGGCACCAGACCAGAACATCTGCGAGACCGCCTTCTGCCGCATGAATCCCAGTGACCAGTTAGGTCCCACAGAGTTGGCCTTCTCCAGGTCCCGTCGACTAAACAATGTCGTCTGGCAGGACCCAGGGGAAGAGCCTTCTCTGTGGCTGCCCCGACCCTCTGGAACCAGCTCCCCCCGGAGATTAGGATTGCCCCCACCCTCCTTGCCTTTCGCAAACTTCTTAAAACCCACCTCTGCCATCAGGCATGGGGGAACTGAGATAGCTTCCCTATATTGTTTATGTATTATGTATTATGTTGTGTGCATGTTTTTTAAATTATGGGTTTTTAGTTTTAAATATTAGATTTGTATTGTATATTGTTTTCTATTACTGCTGTGAGCTGCCCCGAGTCTACGGAGAGGGGCGGCATACAAATTTAAATAATAATAATAATAATAATAATAATAATAATAATAATAATAATAATAATGGATAAGGATGCTGCACCATGAGCAAAAGTTGTGCTTCGCTCACAGCTTCACTTTCCCTACGTGTGCATACACATCCCAGCATGTTCTTGCTTCTGCACATGCACGGAAGCAAAAGAAATCTCATATGCGCACATGCCCATCATGGAAAATCTCATATGCGGACATGCCCCTCACGGGATTTTGCTTCCTGCGCATGCATCCCATTGGTCAAAGCAATGGAAACTACAGTTTAATGTTTCCAAATGTAAAATAATGCACTTAGGGAAAAGGAATCCTCAATCTGAGTACAGTAGTCCCTCGCTATACCGTGCTTCACCTACTGCGGCTTCACTTCATCGCGGGTTTTCAATAAATATTAATGAGAAAAATCATTCACGGATCTTCACTGGTTCGCGGGTTTCTGAGGAAGTCAATCGGCAGATTTAAACAGCCCGCCAAACTCGATCGGCAGGTATTTAAAAAAAAAATATCTAAAATTGTAAATACCGTATTTAAATACTGTATCTAAAATAAATACTGTGTGGGAAGGGTTTATAAACACTTAAAACAATGAAAACTTACCAAACAATTACAATATAAATACTTAAATAAGTACTATTAGTCGATAAATTCCACATCGCGGATTTCACCTATCACGGCCGGGTCTGGAACGTAACACCAGCGATAGGTGAGGGACTACTGTATTATATTGGCAGTTCTGTGTTAGCAAAAACTTCAGAAGAGAAGAATTTAGGGGTAGTGATCTCTGACAGTCTCAAAATGCGTGAGCAGTGTGGTTGGGCGGTAGGAAAAGCAAGTCGGATGCTTGGCTGCATAGCTAGAGTTATAACAAGCAGGAAGATGGAGATTATGATCCCGCTGTATAGAGCGCTGGGTCTCCAGGGGGGCAGGGAAAGATGTTCTTGCCCTCCCAAGGCATTGAATTATGGGTGTGGGCCCTTGTGATGGCACACATACGCACTTTTTCACCACCCGAGGGAAAAAAGGTTCACCATCACTGCCCTACTGCCTCGTAATGGAGTGAGCTCCTGTTACTTGTCCCAGTTTCTGCCAATCTAGCAGTTTAAAAGCACATAAAAAATGCAAGTAGAAAAATAGGGACCACCTTTGGTGGGAAGGTAACAGCGCTCTGTGTACATTTGGCATTTAGTCATTCAATTCAATTCAATTTAATTTATTAGATTTGTATGCCGCCCCTCTCTGAAGACTCGGGGCGGCTCGCAACAATAATAAAAACAATATTCCAGCGAAAACAAATCTAATATTAAAAAACACATAAAACCCTATCATATTTAAAAAAGCAAACAACATATTCATACCCAAACATAAATATAAAAAAGCCTGGCGGTATAGATGGGTCTTGAGTAATTTACGAAAGACAAGGAGTGTGGGGGCAGTTCTAATCTCCAGGGGGAGTTGATTCCAGAGGGCCGGGGCTGCCACAGAGAAGGCTCTTCCCCTGGGGCCCGCCAAACAACATTGTTTGGTCGACGGGACCTGGAGAAGGCCAACTCTGTGGGACCTTATCGGTCGCTGGGATTCGTGCAGTAGAAGGCGGTTCCAGAGGTATTCTGGTCCAATGCCATGTAGGGCTTTAAAGGTCATGACCAACACTTTGAATTGTGACTGGAAACTGATCGGCAGCCAATGCAGGCCACAGAGTGTTGCAGAAACGTGGGTGAATCTAGGAAGCCCCACGATGGCTCTCGCGGTCGTGTTCTGCACGATCTGAAGTTTCTGGACACATGACCATGAAGACGTCTTTGGACAGTGCTGGCTCTTCAGCTTAGAAATGGAGATGAGAACCGTCCCCCCTAGAGCCGGAAACAACTAGCACTTATGTGCAGGGGAGCCTCTTCTTCTTTACCTCTTCTTCCCCTCACCATTTATCACTTACTTCAATTATAACAAATCATATATCTGCTTAAAAGCAAAAGAGATTAACTTAGAAAAGAAGAGAACTCATTCAAAACTGAATGAGAGAGAAAAACGTAAGGAGCACAGTACGCATAGTTTTAGAAAGGAATTGCAAAAATTGTCAATAAATGCAATTTCCCTATAGGGGTTCTCTAAAAGGAAGGAAATTGCTAAGCAAAATGTAATGGGCCACCATATCCTCATAAATCTTTTCTATTTAGATTCCATTTAGAAGTATTCACTTAGACTGATATATGAAATATTCATAGCAAAATTGATTAAGCAACCAAGCTGGTGCCAGATTGGGCCTTGTATCTAAGATGAGATTTTGAAAAACTTGAAGAGGTGAAGTGTTATCAAGGAACAGAGAAGTAAATATCTAGGTTGAGAGGTCTCTGTGACTTGGGCACTTCAAAACACTGAGGTTTCATCCTACAAATCTTCCACACCTTTAGATGAAAACCATGTGTTAATCAGTAGGGCTGGATTAGAAGAATCTTGATTGTTGGAATCCAGAATTCACCACTAATCCAAAAGCATGAATAGGACCTCAGTTCGAGGTACAGTAGTCCCTCGCTATACCGCGCTTCACCTACTGCGGCTTCACTTCATTGCGGGTTTTCAAGAAATATTAATGAGAAAAATCATTCGCGGATCTTCGCTGGTTCGCGGGTTTCTGAGGAAGTCGATCGGCAGATTTAAACAGCCCACGGAACTTGATCGGCAGGTTTTTCAAAAAATATATATCTAAAATTGTAAATACTGTATTTAAATGCTGTATCTAAAATAAATACTGTGTGGGAAGGGTTTATAAACACTTAAAACAATGCAAACTTACCAAACAATTACAATATAAATACTTAAATAAGTACTATCAGTCGATAAATTCCCCATCGCGGATTTCACCTATCGCGGCCGGGTCTGGAACGTAACACCAGCGATAGGTGAGGGCTTACTGTATCCTGTTTTTGGGGATTTGGGGATTCAGAAAATGGCTGTGAAGGATTTGACAACGTGAACTGCCTACAAAAACTATCTAGAAACCTAGAAGGTTCTTTCTCTCCCACCTTAATTAATTAATCAGTGGGACAAGTTGCCTGCAGAAATTGTGGGTGCTCCATCACTGCAGATTTTGAAGAAGAGATTAGAACAACCATTTGTCCAGAATGATATAAGGTTTCTTGCCTGAGAAAGGGTTTGGACTAGAAGACCTCCAAGGTCCCTTCCAACTTTCTTATTCTGTTACTTAGAAACAAATTCAAAGTTCTAATAGCTACTCCCCCCCCCCCCCCCCCCGCAGTCACAAGACTGCATTGTAGGCACTCAGCAACTGGCTCATATTTATTTACAATATTTATTTATCTAAAACACACACACACACAATTGTTTTGAATATATATTCATTATTCAAACAGCTCTGGCAGCTCCCAACGAAATGATTTTAAAAACCCACTCGCACACTCAAAAACATAAAATATTAAAAACAATAAAAACAAATCTGGCACCAATCCATGCAAACATGTCATCTAATCTCAATGTTTGGGAGAAAAGCCATTAAATTCTTTGTAATATCCCACACTCCTGTGACTTCAATTTCTTTGTATTTCCCCCCTCCAGAAACTGACATTTGCTTCCCCTGTCTGTCAAAATAAAAATAAAAATCCCCATTACAGACAATGGGTTTGCTTAATGACTGTGGGATTCATTTAACGACCACAGATTTGCTTAACCACCACTGCAAAACTATTGTAACACCGGTCAGTCACATGATGACCTGTTTAATGACCTGCATGTAATCCTGGATTCAATTGTGGTTGTAAGTCGAGGAATATCTGTAATGGAGAGATAAAATCGGGAGAGAAAGGAAAGTCTGGGAATCAAGACTGGGTTGCCCTGGTTTGGACCGGTTCTTAGAACTGGCGGCACATCATGAATGTGCAAATGGGTAGCCAAATTATTTACAACCTACCAGTGCTAGGAATGTGAGATAACTGCCCAATTAGGATGCAAGGAAGAATGTGACTTGTTAAAATAGTAACATTCATCAGGTTAAATTCAGAGACAAGAATAATTGTTGGGAATTGTGGGGATTGAAGCCCCAGCCAGTCTGAAGCACAACAGATTCAAAAATATTTAAGGGACCATCTCTTGCAGCATAACCTCCCAGAGACCAATAAGAGCACACAGAGTTGGATCTTGTCAACTAAGCAATGCAGGTTGGCGGAGCCGCAAGGGAGGGCCTTCTCTGTTGCCCCCCCAATGTCCATACTTATGCAACGCCATTAAGACCTTGCTTTGCCGGCAGGCCTGGGGTGGGGGGCATGAATTAACAACTATCATGGCCAAATCGTATGAATGTTTAGTATGCATGTTGTTGTGATTGGCTAATTTATGGGTTTTTAATTAGGGTTTTATAATTTTTTGATCTTAAATTTGACTTCTTTTTTTATCGTTTTGTATTTATATTGTTGTTGTAAGCCGCCCTGAGTCCTTCGGGATTGGGTGGCATAGAAGTGGAATTGAATGAATGAATGAATGAATGAATGAATAAATGAATGACTTTCTGCCACTCACAAAGCAAAATCAATGAAGTGACAAAAGTCTTCATGTGTTTATCAAAAAACCCCTGAAAGGTTTAAAATCCTGAGTAGATGAGAAAATTAAAAAAAATGTTCTGCCTTTTCCGCCTTTACTCTAACTCTCACTCTTTCATTAAGTACACAATGATACAAGATTTCTCCCAAATTGTAATTTTTAAAATGCTAAACTTCTCATTCAAGTCACGTCAGGAGAACTCTAAAGCAACCACACCCAATGTGCCCTGACAGAGCTGACAGGAAACACACAAAACTGTGTGCTTTCTATAATAATGATTATTTTTCACATAACACCAGCTGTGCTTCCATTAAACTGAACGAAGGCTTTCCTATACAACACCCAGGAGCAGCATTCAGTCATGAAAGGAATATAATTCTCCTCAGGGTTTCCCCACCTCTTGCTTTAAATTGGTGGCAATCTGTGCATCTATATACATATTGGAAATATTGACACCAAAACAAAAACAACCGCCCCAAAAAACAAACAAACCCCCAACTACTACTCCACCCAAAATAAAACCTGGGGTATTTTTTTTTTGTTTCAGCTTGGAGAAAGCCCCTTGTTATCTTCACTGACAGAAGGAAGCGGTTACAGAAATATTTTACATCAGAGTTAGCGCTGATAAATGTCTCCCATTCGCTGTGAGGCATTTCATTCAACTGCTCTTCAGAGAGTCCTCAGGGCTCCTTCCAGGAAGGTCCCCAGTGCCTCCTTGCCTCTTTTAGCTGTCACAATGATGGTGGGGAAAAAAGCAACAACAACCAAACAAACACACCCACCCTGAAGCTCTTGTCAAGAGGCAGCCAGAAATGTCACCGATTTTGCAAAGTCGGGTATCGCTACTAAAGGAAATAGTTGCCTAATTCCTCTGGTATATGTTATATATTCCTTCCCCAATTGTCAAGACCAGTAATATCTCTCTCTCTCTCTCTTCCCAACTTCTCTCTTCTCCCTCTATCTCCCCCCCGCCCTCTCTCTTCATATGCTTGACTGTTGGTACTCTTAAAAAAAGGAGGAAACTCCTCTAGAAAAGAAATGTGGCCTGCAACTGAACTGTGGGACACTAGGTGGTCTCGATGTGTGAAATGTCAAAGAAATCAAATAGTTTGACATTATGCCTAGCCCAGTGAAAGGCTGCAAAAAATGTTACTACCACACTGTGGGCATGAGTTATTTTGTGGGTGTGGCTTGCTTGCCAAGTGACCAGGTGGGAGTGGCTTGACGATCATGTGAGCAGGGGGGTGGCTTAAAGGCAGGGGTGGGCTCCAGCTGGGGAAAACGGAGTGCACAGGCCTGTTCCGGTCCCAGCTGCTTGTACACATGCGTGCATGAGCAGCCAGAGTCATTCTGGTAAAAAATTGCCGCCTTTTTTTGCTTCCGCGCATGTGCAGAAACAAAGAAGCCGGCAATTTTTCCTGCCGGAAAGATGCCCGCATGCTGTTCCAGCTGCTGCCTGTCTCCGGGCGGGCCACTGGCAGCACAGCACAATGGGCGGGGTGGGTGATGGTGGGGAGCCTCTGCCATGAGAGGTGCAGGGGCTGGCAGAGCAAAAGGTGGCCGTTTGATGCAGACAGCTGCTGCTGCAAGAGGCACTGGGGGCAGGCTGGGCAAAAGGTGGCAGGGAGCCGCTGTGACAGGCACACAGGAGGGAGAGTGAATGGTGGTAAGTGGGGCGAACGGCAGCAGCAAGTGGCCACTTTCCTTTTTTAAGGCTATTTCCAGGGTTTTTTCCAATTCTGGGCATGCGCAGAAGCGTAAACCCCCCCCCCCCCCGGAAATCTCATCCTCGTGCGAGATTAGGCTTCTGCGCATATGCACATGCTGAATCCTGTGCAGGGGGCACATGCACGCAGGGCACAGGGGCATGCAGGGGTGGGGGCACGCGCTCCCAGCCCATTCTGGTAGGGCTGGGAATGGTATCCCGCCCCTGCTTAAAGGTCATGTGAATGGCTTAAAGGTTGCCAACTTGATGTCATTCATGTCAAGGGTTTGGGTTAGGGTGCCTGGCCTCTCCTCGCCTCAAAGAGATACAATTTTTCTTACTATTACTGAACATCCAAAATATACTATTTAATTCTATGTATATATGCCGTATGTGTACATACATATTACACACAGGCACACAAAAATATACATTATCTACTATTTAAAGTATATGAACAAACACACACACACAAAAAAACCCCTCTTCTAAAATTCAATCTCATTTACTGCAATAGGAAAAAACAGAGCCCAAAAGGGAAAAAAAAGAAAAAAAATCATTTTTTTTCTACCGCTTCTGCGTACTTGACCAATTTTTTTCTACTGGTTCTGCATACCTGACCTTACCCATAGGAGCCCATCACTGGCCTAGCCTAAATTCACAAATAGATACGGGAAATTACCTTTATTGAGAAACACAAACTCGGTGACTAGAGCTCATAACAGGCCCAGTCTCTAAATTCATTCCTTAGAGATAAGGGGAAACGGTGGTTTAATTTTTCAGTGTGGCCAAAGAAATATAAATAGAAACAAAAATGAAATATACGACTACATATAAAAGTGCATGATTAAACAAGTAAATTAAACTTTTTTGTTTGATCTACCTAGCTTCTTTCTTTCTTTCTTTCTTTCTTTCTTTCTTTCTTCCTTCCTTCCTTCCTTCATTCATTCATTAATTCATTGATTCATTTGTCCAATACACAAATACATAGGAAGAAAATAGACATGAAGTAATATATATAAGGATAAAAGTGAAAATAGAGGAGAAGATATATGAAAGGAAGAAAATATATATGATATATGAGATAAAGGAAAGACAATTGGACAGGGGATGAAAGGCACACTAGTGCACTTATGTAAGCCCCTTACTGGCCTCTTAGGAACCTGGAGAGGTCAATCGTGGATAGTCTAAGGGAGAAATGTTGGGGGTTAGGGGTTGAGTCCGGTAATGAGTTCCACGCTTCGACAACTCGATTGTTAAAGTCATATTTTTTACAGTCAAGTTTGAAGCGGTTTGTATTAAGTTTGAATCTGTTGCTTGCTCTTGTGTTGTTGCGGTTGAAGCTGAAGTAGTCATTGACCAGTAGGACGTTGCAGCATATGATCTTGTGGGCAATACTTAAATCGTGTTAAAGCGTAGCCTCAATGTTATGCTGTTCAAAATCTGGCTTGCTGCCCAGGCTGTAGTTAGCAATAATAATAATAATAATAATAATAATAGGATTTATACTTATATACAACTTCACAGTGCTTTACAGCCCTCTCTAAGCAGTTTATAGACAGTAAGCATATTCCCCCCAACAATCTGGCTCCTTATTTTACCAAACTTGGAAGGATGGAAGGCTGAGTCAACTTTGAGCCTTCTGAGATTCGATCTGCCAAACTGCAGGCAGCCGGTGATCTGCAGAAGTAGCTTGCTGTACTGCGCTCTAACCACTGCACTACCGAAACTCTAGTTTCTGAACTTGAGAATAACTCCACACACGTCACAGTTTGTCAATTTTGAGATGAAAATCGGAATTATTCCTTTCTCCACATGAACACTCCAACAAGACCACAAAGTGCAAAATATCAGTAAATTAATATGCTGCTCAAGCAGGAAACCTGTTGACCACTTCATCCAAATTTTATTCCATATGATCAAACTACTCCTGTAACAGTTTTGACTCAATCAGTCCATATTTTAAAAAAATCACTTTTCTGCCATATTTTCCTCTGTAATAATAATAAAACTGGCAACGGAACACACTGTGGATGAAGATACAAACGCCTAACTTAAAATGGCCAGGCTGTGTGCTGAAATGATACTGTGATAGCTCCATCACTCACTTCTTAGTTCATCTGTCATCACAAGTGGTGGTCTGCAGTGGAAATGTTTCAAGTCATCCTATCATGCAGAGATAAGAAAGTGTCTGGATAGTGCTGGAACCATCACACAAGTGCTTTGCCCTCAGTCAGGCAGAGAGTAGATTAGATTACTTCAGCTGCTGCACAGATGCTCCTAACAGTTTTTGTGGCATGGAGAGAGAATCAAATAGGTGGCAGATGGTTTCATAGCACCCCCAAAAACTTGTGCTGTCTTATCATTGCTAGTGATATACAGTGGTACCTCTACCTAAGAACGCCTCTACCCATGAACTTTTCTAGATAAGAACCGGGTGTTTAATATGTTTTTGCCTCTTCTCAAGAACCATTTTCCACTTACAAACCCGAGCCTCTGAAACTGTAACCAGAAAAGGCAGGGAGAAGCCTCCGTGGGGCCTCTCTAGGTATCTCCTTGGAGGAAACAGGGCAAGAAATAGCAGGGAGAAGCCTCCGTGGGGGCCTCTCTAGGAATCTTCTGGGAGGAAACAGGGCTGGAAAAGGGGGGAGAAGCTTCCGTGGGGCCTCTAAGAATCTCCTGGGAGGAAACAGGGCCTCCACCCTTCCTGTTATTTGCTTTTACGTTAATTCCTATGGGAAAAAATTGCTTCTTCTTGCACTCTTTTCTACTTAAGAACCATGGAATGAATTAAGTTTGTAAGTAGAGGTATCACTGTATGTGGTAACTCTACTTACTCTACTGTGATCCACTGTATGTGGGTCAGATCCTGTGGCCTAGAGCTAAATTCTCTGCCTTACAAGGCAGAAGCTGTAGGATCAGATCCCAGTAAGGGTATGGCTAGCTGATGAGGCCAGAAAAAGGCTGAAATAGTGCTATTCTAGTCTCCCTTAATTTTAAAAATTCAGCAAAAAACATGTGATACATACAGAATATAGTTTGTCGGCTATGAACAAAATTAACTGCCTTGGAAATGTCTCTGGATTGGGCCGAGAGGCAAAATGGAAGCTGTGACGCTCCTTCAATATACCAGGGTGATCATATAGCCCCTCCATGGTACATATAGCCCCTCTCTGGTACAAAGCTGAAGGGATGAGATCCTGCAGCCTAGAGGTTAATTCTCTGCAGGATCAAATCCCAGTAAGGGAATGGCTAGCTGATGAGGCCAGAACAAGACCGAAATAGTCCTATCCTAGTCTCGCTTAATTTTAAAAATTCAGCAAATATATTACAAAGTTATAGATTTGTGCCTAGTTGCATATATATAGAATAGAATAGAACAGAATAGAATTCTTTATTGGGCAAGTATGATTGGACACACAAGGAATTTGTCTTTGTGCATATGCTCTCAGCGTACATAAAAGAAAAAGATACATTTGTCAAGAATCATGTGGTACAACACTTAATGATTGTCATAGGGGTCAAATAAGCAATGAAGAAGCAATATTAATAAAAATCTTAGGATACAAGCAACAAGTTACAGTCATACAGTCCTAAGTGGGAGGGAAAGGATGATAGGAAGGATGAGAATAACTAGTAGAAATAGAAGTGCAGATTTAGTAAAAAGTCTGACAGTGTTGATGGAATTATTTGTTTAGTAGAGTGATGGTGTTCGGGAAAAAACTGTTCTTGTGTCTAGTTGTCTTGGTGTGCAGTGCTCTGTAGCGACGTCTTGAGGGTAGGAGTTAAAACAGTTGTGTCCAGGATGCAAGGGGTCAGTAAATATTTTTCCTGCCCTCTTTTTGACACGTGCAGTATACAGGTCCTCAATGGAAGGCAGGTTGGCAGCAATTGTTTTTTATGCAGTTCTGATTATCCTCTGAAGTCTGTGTCGATCCTGTTGGGTTGCAGCACCAAACCAGACAGTTCTAGAGGTGCAGATGACAGACTCAGTGATTCCTCTGTAGAACTGTATCAGCAGCTCCTTGGGCATATATATACAGTCATACATCATCTTACGAACCTAATTGGTTCCAGGGGGAGGTTCGTAAGACGAAAGGTTCGTAAGATGAAACATTGTTTCCCATAGGAAACAATGTAAAGTCAATTAATCCGTGCAACCAAACCCCCCCCCCCCCGCAAAAAAACGCTGCCGCCCAGCTGTCACCTTTTAAAACAGCCTGGGGGGCTTCTCAGTGACCTCCCGAACGCCGAACGCAAAACCCGAATTTATGGGGTTCGGCGTTCGGGAGGCTGCCGAGAAGCCCCCAGGCTGTTTTAAAAGGTGACAGTCGGGCTGGGGGGCTTCCCAGCAGCCTCCTGAACCCCGAACTTTTGCCGAACTTCCAGATTCGGGGTTCGGGAGACTGCTGGGAAGCCCCCCAGCCCGGCTGTCACCTTTTAAAACAGCCGGGGGGCTTCCTAGCAGCCTCCCGAACGCCGAACGCAGAAGTTCGGGTTTGGCGTTCGTAACACGAAAAAAGTTCGTAAGAAGAGGCAATTTTTTTCTGAACCCCGGTTTCTTATCTTGAGTTGTTCGTAAGACGAGGGGTTCGTATCTTGAGGTACCACTGTACTTCTATCTCTATATGTGTCCCTGTCTCTGTCTCTGAAAATTTATTCCAAGTGCATTCAGTCAGCTATCTGAAGTCAACATCTTATTGAAACAAAATATTTACACTGTCTTCTTAATATCAACAAATTGCATAGTTAATATCAACATGTTCTTTCCACAGTGGAATGCCGCAAATATAAAGAATCTCCACAGGTTCATAACTGGTAGAAAGAATTATTTGTACACTTCAAATGAATTAAAATGCTTACCTTTAGACAGACTGACATCAGCACTTTTTTTATTGGTTCAAGGTAAGTTTTTATTTTGATGTCAAGCAAAAAACGAACACTAGTACCAATGCAACAAAACCATGAATAAGAGGGGAAAAAATAGAACCATAACTCAGAGATTACATTCTTTCTAAAATCAATAAGAGGTGAGCTTGTAGAATAGTTAAGCAGAGCCGAGATAGAAAAGTATTTCTGATACATGTAGACTTTTGAAGAGATGGAATTTTTCAAGTTGGATGCTACTGGATGTGGGCAGAATCCTTCCTTCCTTCCTTCCTTCCTTCCTTCCTTCCTTCCTTCCTTCCTTCCTCCCTCCTTCCCCCCTCCCCCCTCCCTCCCTTCCTTTCCCTCCCTCCCTCCATGTTTACTCCTGACAACTGCCTTGACAAGTCCTTGCTCTTTTCTTGGAAACTTTCTTTTAAAAAAAATATTAAAAAATATTTTTATTGATTTTTTTAATATAAAAACACACACACAACATATAACAAGTGCTCAGTGATTGTGCCCACCACCAGACAAACACTCGTACCCCACCACCAATTGGGGGTATTTTTTGTATAAATCATTTTAACCCAAGAGCGAAATATTTATCTACATATTATAAAGTGATTCTTGGAAACTTTCAAGAGTTTTCCATTGCCACCTTCTTAGGGCTGAGACAGAGGAACTGGCCCAAGCACACTCAGGTGGATTGGAACTCACTGGTTTCTAACCTGATCCCATAACCACATTAGTACACTGACTCTCAAAATGGTTAACTACAAAATATTCTAAACGAACTCATGAAGTTATTTCATGTCAGTACTGCCGACCTCCTACCATGCTTCCGACCGTATCAGAGAGAGATGGTAAAACTTATAATAGAAAACACCTACCAGCAGCAAAACTTTAGTCTCAGAGAATGATCAAGCACCCTGAAAAAAGCAGAAGGCACTTTCACAACCTTTGTGAAAGTTTTTCAAGAAACCCAAAATTTGCCCCAGAATAATGGGAGAACAAGCTGCAGTTTTTTTCCTTCGCCCCTTAATTCAAGTTAAAAGGAGAAAAAAAAGATGCCCTAAAGTGTATCTCAGCAGCTGAGATAACAAAGGAAGAACGGCAATTTCTTAGCAGCTGTGATTCCAGACATGAATGAAAAATTAAGTGTGCCCTGCAATGGAACTGCCAAACCGACAAAGTCTTCTTCAGATCTTTGCTTTCATCTGCTATCTAATATTCCTGGGAAGGTCAAAGTGTTCTGCCTTTCTTATTCTTTATTAAAATCATTACAGATCTTAGGGATTTCTAATAACGTCTCCTTTCACAACGGCTGCTCTTGTTTCTTCTTGAAAACAAATGCCATTCAGGCAGTGGATAAGCAGATGGGTATCCAACTCATTTGGGAATGTTTTAAAATGCAAATATTTTAATTCATATGCTGGCACAGGTGCTCTAGTTATAAAAACTTCACCTTCTCTCCCCCCCACACTTCTTCTTTTTTTACTTTTCTTCCTGCCTCTTTTAAGTTCATCTGTATTTAATTATTATTATTTTACTTTGTAATAAGCAGAGAAGCATCAAAGAATGTCTAGCAATCCACTCTGAGAGGACACATAGCAACGTTCCACTCAGAATTTGAGTTTAATTGACATTTGAGGTAATGATTAATAAATGGACTGAGATTCTGAGATACTGGGCAAGACTAGAAAATGAGGACACGAGGGAGGAGAAACATATGACCCTCTCATTTTTGATGGATTCAAATCCCCATCAGCCCTAGCCAGAATGGTGAATAATCACAAGGAAGAGGCGTAGCTCAACAAAATCTAACACCCAAGGACCCAGGTCCTGCTGCGTGCTGCTTCAACTCCTCATTTGTGATTCCTAACATGATAGAAGAAGAAAATTATTTAAAATATTGGGACGAAATAGCATCAACTCTGAAACTAAAGTTTCTCCTCTGCAGTCATCTTCCACTCTAGAGGGTCATACTCATCATCATTTTCTTAGTCATAGGAACCATTGTTGCCCAAAGACATTTTTGTGGCCATTTGGTTCAATTGCATACATTCAAGTCAGGAAAGGTACTTTATGCTCTATTTCTGGTGTGGACAATTTTGCAGATTTCCCCTTTAAGACATATTTTGAAAGATAGAGGGATTTTTTAAAAATGCATCTTAGTTATTCCTCCCCATCTGGTGCCCGCATCTAAGTAGCTCTCCCCCAAAACTTCCCCTTCTCAACAATAGCCATGATGTAAAAAAACCCACAAAAAGTCTTTGCTACTTTTGTACAGCTGTCTGCGGTTAAGAGAGTGAACTGCCTCGTCATAAGGCTTCGATGGAATCAAACACCAACATGGTGTGTACGTTGGTTGCAGCCCTAACTGATTGCAAATGCAATAAATCATATTTTACTGGGCTGACTCATTGCCACCTTTTGCTCCATAAATCCTGTCCTCAGGAATATTTATGCTACGCAGACTTCAACACAAGGGCAGCACCTAAGATACATTTATGAAATATATTTCAGATTTTCCCACTCCAGCCCATAACCCCCCCCCCCCCAACCAAACACATATACAAGCAATACCATTGCAGTAGTCCATACAAAACTTTTCCTGCAAATGTTAATGCTAGCAGGGCCAAATTGGTAATATTCATCTCTGCACCCTCATGGGGAGAAAAAAAAAAGTAGATATGATTTGTAATACTGAAAGGCATAGGAGTTTCTGTTTTTTTAACAGTTTTGCAATTGCAAATGAAGCCAGGCCAAGCAAATATTATTTTGAAGGCATGCAGTGGAGTAGGGAATACCAACACACACTTCCCTATTTTATAATACTGTAGGATAATTGGAAGTATGACATGCATGCTGTTAGCAAGTCATTTTTTTATGACACACTGCATCACTCCATATTACGGCCCAGCATAAAAGTGTGACATAATTTGACGTGACAGCTGAAATTTAGAGGACAACAATCCCAATTCCATTTTCAAACAGGATGACTACAAAAGAGGCCAAGAAAAGCTGGCCGTCAGGAACACAGCAGACGGAATAATGTCTGTTGTCTGCCAACTTTAAATTGCTGTTGAGTAATTTAGCATATCTCTAGAATAATCCTTTAAAAGAGTAATTAATCATCATTTAGAGAAGGTCTTCAGTGAAGAGTATTTATTCTCTTTTATTTATGCTTAGCAGGTTTTAATGAACCACCAGCACTTTGGTTTTGCTCTAATTCTGCTTGGCATAATTCTTGTTAAAATAGCAGTATTTCAGATTCAGAATCCTACTTTAGGGCACACTTTGTAATGTTGTGTTGTCATATATAAATATCAACAAGTAAAGATTCAACCAAATTCAAAACCATACCGTTTCTGATAATCCCCGAGTCTCCGGAGAGGGACAGCATACAAATCAAATAAATAGATAGATAGATAGATAGATAGATAGATAGATAGATAGATAGATAGATAGATAGATAGATAGATAGATGATAGATAGATAGATAGATGATAGATAGATAGATAATAATAGTTTAGAAATATCAGAATATCAAATTAATTATTATTATTATTATTATTATTATTATTATTATTATTATTAATTTGATATTCTGATATTTCTAAACTGAGTTTTCCCTAACCTGGATTTCCTCTGATATAGTCTGGAGGACAGAAGGAAAAGGGGGGACATGATCGAAACATTTAAATATGTTAAAGGGTTAAATATGTTAAAGGGAAGTGTTTTTAATAGGAAAGTGAACACAAGAACAAGGGGACACAATCTGAAGTTAGTTGGGGGAAAGATCAAAAGCAACATGAGAAAATATTATTTTACTGAAAGAGTAGTAGATCCTTGGAACAAACTTCCAGCAGACGTGGTTGGTCAATCCACAGTAACTAAATTTAAACATGCCTGGGATAAACATATATCCATCCTAAGATAAAATACAGAAAATAGTATAAGGGCAGACTAGATGGACCATGAGGTCTTTTTCTGCCGTCAGTCTTCTATGTTTCTATGTTTCTATGTGTCCATTTCAATTCCCAAAATTCTCTGTAGTAAGTAGGAGATTGTGGAAGTTGAAGTCCACCCATTTAATAAGTACCTAGGACAGGGGTAGGCAAAGTTGGCTCTTCTATGATGTGGACTTCAACTCCCAGAATTCCTGAGCTACAATGATTGGCTCAGGAAGTCATAGAGGAGCCAACTTGGTCTACCTTGGCTGACAAAACAAGTTAAAGGACATAGCAAAACATGTGCTGTCCCTAAATAATTATGAAAGTTTCTGAATGATAAGAAACAGCTACTATTACATTCCTGCAACTTAAAGCCATTATTTTGGGTTCCATAATGTGAAGGAAAGGAGAATAGAGCTTGGTGTTCTCATGTGTGACATTCTATGAAATACCTGAAAAGTTTTGTGAACTTAAATATTCCCACTTCTTTCAATATTTTCTACACATGACTTAGTTATAAGTTCTCTAATCATCTTGAACAACTTTTCTGACTATGTTCCTTTTAACACTGAATGCTTTCAAGGTATAGTGCCAAGAATTGAAGATGGCTTCTGAGCAATGTAGGATAAAGGACTACCACTATGTATCCTATCAAATCAAACCTTTATTTTCAATGCACAACCTGAGTACAATGAAATTGAATGAGCTTCTCTTGGTGCAGCCCTCCGACCCCAAACACAGTATACCTCTAAATAACTCAATAAATAAAAGAAAAAGAAATCCCTAAACCAAAATAAGTAATAATTAGCACATATCCCCATATACATATAGATATATAACATTATATTACACTGGTATAAACACGTTGCAATGGCCCTGCAAAGCATGAGGTAGAGACCATAATTACAAAATGTGAGAATTATAGAAAGAACTTTGGAGATCATCTAGTCTGAACTCCTGCCCTATTCAGGAACTCATGATAGATTAATAGTAATAGAAACATAGAAGACTGATGGCAGAAAAAGACCTCATGGTCCATCTAGTCTGCCCTTATACTATTTCCTGTATTTTATCTTACAATGGATATATGTTTATCCCAGGCATGTTTAAATTCAGTTACTGTGGATTTACCAACCACGTCTGCTGGAAGTTTGTTCCAAGGATCTACTACTCTTTCAGTAAAATACTATTTTCTCATGTTGCTTTTGATCTTTCCCCCAACTAACTTCAGATTGTGTCCCCTTGTTCTTGTGTTCACTTTCCTATTAAAAACACTTCCCTCCTGAACCTTATTTAATCCTTTAAAATATTTAAATGTTTCAATCATGTCCCCCCCCCTTTTCCTTCTGTCCTCCAGACCAGTGATTTTCAACCTTTTTTGAGCCGCGGCACATTTTTTACATTTACGAAACCCTGGGGCACATTGAGGGGGGGGGGCGGCGCTAAAAGAATTTTGGACAAAAAAATCCTCTCTCTCTCTTCCTCCCCTTCACTCTATTTCTTTTTCCCTCCCTCTTTCTCTCACTTCCTTTCTTTCTTTCTCTCTCTCAATCCCTCTTTCTTTCTCTTCCTTCCTTCCTCTTTCTTGCTCTTTCTCTCTCCCTCCCTACCTCCCTTTCTCCTTCCCTCCTTCTCTTTCTCTCTCTCTCTTGCTTTCTTTCTCTCTCTTGTTCTCTCTCTCGCTTTCTTTCTTTCTCTCTTGCTTTCTTTCTCTCTCTCTCTCTTGCTTTCTTTCTCTCTTGCTTTCTTTCTCTCTTTCTTTCTCTCTCTCTTGCTTTCTCTCTCTCTTGCTTTCTTTCTCTCTTGCTTTCTTTCTCTCTTGCTTTCTTTCTCTCTTGCTTTCTCTCTCTCTTGCTTTCTTTCTCTCTTGCTTTCTCTCTCTCTTGCTTTCTTTCTGAGCTTCGCGGCACACCTGACCATGCCTCGCGGCACACTAGTGTGCCACGGCACAGTGGTTGAAAAACACTGCTCCAGACTATACAGATTGAGTTTATTAAGTCTTTCCTGATACGTTTTATGCTTAAGACCTTCCACCATTCTTGTAGCCCGTCTTTGGACCCGTTCAATTTTGTCAATATCTTTTTGTAGGTGAGGTCTCCAGAACTGAACACAGTATTCCAAATGTGGTCTCACCAGCGCTCTATATAAGGGAATCACAATCTCCCTCTTCCTGCTTGTTATACCTCTAGCTATGCAGCCAAACATCCTACTTGCTTTTCCTACCGCCCGACCACACTGCTCATCCATTTTGAGACTGTCAGAAATCACTACCCCTAAATCCTTCTCTTCTGAAGTTTTTGCTAACACAGAACTGTGAAAAGTCCTGTGAAAAGAAGTATGTATTGCATAATACAAATGAGGAAGGAAGGAAGGAAGGAAGGAAGGAAGGAAGGAAGGAAGGAAGGAAGGAAGGAAGGAAGGAGATTCTGTCCTTTTCAAATTCAACTGCATTTTTCCCAAAACTTCCCTAACTGATCCATCCAAATAATCAAGTAAATCCTTGTCCTTAATTTACTTTCCTTTAACTGGATTTTTCAAATGCTATCACATAATTTATATGATTCCAATTTCTTGTCCTAATTTGAACATTATAACCTCTTCATTACATTTCATAATAGACTTGTTAGCTTTCAACAGTAATAGAAAGGAGAGTTTCCAAAATGTACTTTAAAAAAACGACAGAGATTGTGATGGCCTTACTACAAATGAGCCACTTCTCCGATTTGCAGGACACATTTTGAAAGAGGCAAAAGCTGGCATTTTAGATTTCATTTAAAAGCCCTTAATGGTGTAAGTCAACGGAAAGCACTTCACCCAGAGTTACAAAAATAGCCAGGTACAACTAATTGATATTTCTAAGACATCATGCATTCTTTATGATAGAGTTGAAGCGTTGTTCCCTACCGACAACAGCCTATTCAGTTTTTCCCTGCTAAGTCAGAGTGACACTAAAAGTAAGTACTACAAAGTAAAGCAAACACCAAATGAACAACTTTTTTTAAAAAAACCACATTCACACACAGGCACACACACGCCCAAAGCAATTCAATCAGAAAGGTTATAGCATAATGGCAAGGCACTTAGAAAATGAGACAACTTTTGTGAATCTTAAAGTACATAATAAAGAATGGAAGTACAGAATAATAAAAAAAATGAAATAATAAAGAATTATTCTCGTATCCGCCACTGCATTTTATCTTCTCAGAATCTAGGAGAAATAAAACAAGGCCCACGAGGACTGACATGTCCAGAGGCACTTTTTTGCTGTTTGTCTGACTTCTATTCCTTAAAAGATTCTTTTAATTAAAATAAATAATAAGGCAGGCCTTGTCATTCTGCAAAGCAAAGTTTCATTCTCTAGGAATTAACCTAAGGGAGAAGAAAATATCTGGGTCCCATAGAGAATCCATAAATATTCTCGGAAAACTATTAAGGGAAGCTGCAGTTCAATGCTTAGCTTGTTTATTCATCCTGTTTTATATGATTGTTTTACAAGTATGCCTATATTCATGGAACAAAGCAAAAGAAGATATGACCATTAATAATCGATTCAATGTTTCATGAGTAGTATTTTATTTATTTATTTATTTATTTTTATTGATTGATTTGATTTGATTTGATTTGATTTGATTCGTTTTGATTTGATTTGATTTGTATGCCGCCCCTCTCCGTAGACTCGGGCCGGCTAACAACAGTAATAAAAATAGCATATAACAATTCAATATTAAAACAGTTAAAAACCCTTATTATAAAACCAAACATACATACAGACATACCATGCATAAAATTGTAAAGGCCTAGGGGGAAAGAGTATCTCAGTTCCCCCATGCCTGGCGGCAGAGGTGGGTTTTAAGAAGCTTTCGAAAGGCAAGGAGGGTGGGGGGAATTCTAATCTCTGGGGGGAGTTGGTTCCAGAGGGCCGGGGCTGCCACAGAGAAGGCTCTTCCCCTGGATCCCGCCAAGCGACATTGTTTAGTTGACGGGACCCGGAGAAGATCCACTCTGTGGGACCTAACTGGTCGCTGGGATTTTGCTATCATGGCAGCCATTTATATGCAACATTATTCACACACTTTTAAAACCCCACATAAATTAACCCGCCAATAAGTTTATCATCAGTATTCTAGTCCAATGTTTCTTGAAGTATATTCGAGGAGCCCTGGGGATCCCCTAGGAACTTCTCAGGGGCAGCAAAAATCAAAATTATTTGCCAGATATTATGCAAAAATAGAAAACAGCACCAGCAAAGAACACACCAACAGTAAAGAACAGTTGCGGGAACTGGGTATGCTTAATTTAATAAAAAGAAGGACTAGGCGAGACATGATAGCAATGTTCCAATATCTCAGGGGATGCCACAAAGAAGAGGGAGTCAAACTATTCTCCAAAGCACCTGAGGGTAGAACAAGAAGCAATGAGTGGAAACTAAACAAGGATAGAAGTAACTTAGAACTAAGGAGAAATTTCCTGTTAGAACAGGTCCTAAAAGCAACAATTTTAAGAAACACTAGTCTTGTCAATTGATACAGATAATGAACCTAAAGATGTAAAGCCATGAAGAGCTATCTTAGTGACGGACAAATCTTTTTGTTTCACTCTCTTTACCTTTCTTAAAATTTTAGAACCCACTTAAGCTTTGCAGGCACTTATATTGGGGAATAACAATATTGAAAGTTGCTGGAGAGAAGTGATCAAGTTAAATGTGGGTGAAGACAATACTAAAAACTCCTGGGTTGTTGTTGTTTCCCACAGTTGTTCTGGTACACAAGAAGTTTCCGAATTCAAAATATGTTGTTTTAGGGTACTTGCTGAGGTTCACCGATCTCCTCTCACTTCCTCCTCGATGTTTACGGGGCGGCCATGTCTCAGGGCCAGCAAACGCTGGCTTCTTTTTTGCCCGGTCCTGGCGGTTCAAAAAAGCTTGTGCCGGTGTGAGCTAGCGACTCTCACATCGGGCACAGCATAACCACCTCTTACGACACCCTTCCCTCCAAGTTGGGTGTCTGATCTTATATTTAAAGGCAATAAAAGTCGTGCTGGGAGAGCAGCGGTTCACTCACCAGCTCCGCATCGACCAAGCCCCGCCCCGGAAGTCGCTTCAATCACTTCCTATTAGCTCTCCTGGGCAATCCAGACAGAAATATGACTAGATAAGCTAAATTTGCACTATTGTAAAGCTATATTAAAGGATATTTCAAATATGAAGGTACAAATTTCCCATTACTACTTTCAACCCTCTGATCAATTAAGGTGGGACCTTCCTACATTTCTTTCTGTGACCATTATGTGACTGTGGGCTCCTCCATCTTTTGTCTGATGGTTACCTAGGCAGCATCTCTTTACTTTGTCTCCCAAGGTCATTCGCACATTTAATTACACTTCCAACATGGATTATTGCAGTTACTTAAAAACGGAACAGGAGGGAATAGAACAGAATTCTGTTGGCCAAGTGTGATTGGACAAACAAGGAATTTGTCTTTGGTGCATATTCTCTCAGTGTACATACAAGATGCATTTGTCAAGAATCATAAGGTACCACACTTAATTATTGTCATAGTGTGCAAATAAGCAATCAAATAATATTGATCATTGATCATTAGGTCATGCCATTATTTTGAAGCCAGTGATTGTCACTATAAATGCCACTGCCTAGACAAAACTTCTTCAGAGGGAAAATGGTTGCTCACCAACCAATACAGTGATACCTTGTCTTACAAACTTAATTGGTTCCAGGATGAGGTTCTTAAGGTGAAAAGTTTGTAAGACGAAACAATGTTTCCCATAGGAATCAATGGAAAAGCAATTAATGCGTGCAAGCCCAAAATTCACCCCTTTTGCCAGCTGAAGCGTCCATTTTTGTGCTGCTGGGATTCCCCCGAGGCTCCCCTCCATGGGAAACCCCACCTCTGGACTACTGTGTTTTTTGCGATGCTGCAGGGGTATCCCAGCAGGAGAATCCCAGCATCGCAAAAATGAGTGCTTCATTGGCAACAGAAGACCGGAGGTGGGGTTTCCCAATGAAGGGAGCATCAGTGAAATCGCAGCATCGCAAAAACACCGAAGTCCTCGAAACCCCACCTCTGGACCTCTGTGCTTTTGTGATGCTGCAATTTCACTGAGGCTCCCCTCGCTGGGAAACCCCACCTCTGGACTTCCGTTGCCAGCGAAGCACTCATTTTTGCAATGCTGGGATTTCCCTGCTGGAATTCCCCTGCAGCATCACAAATACACGGAAGTCCAGAGGTGGGGTTTCCCATGGAGGGGAGCCTCAGGGGAATCCCAGCAGTGCAAAAACAGGTGCTTTGCTGGCAACGGAAGTCCAGAGGTGGGGCATCCCAGCGGAGGCGGTGGGTTTGTAAGGTGAAAATACTTTGTAAGAAGAGGCAAAAAAATCTTAAACCGCAGGTTTGTATCTCGAAAATTTTATATGTTGAGGCGTTTGTAAGACGAGGTATCACTGTACTTCAAACTTTCAAGCAGGCAGTTTCAAGACAGACATTTCCATAATGAAATTTAATACCACTCCCCCCAACCCCCAACCCCCCCCCAAAAAAATCTTATTTGTTTATGAGCATCCCTTTTAGAAAAGAGAATTGATACAACAGGGGTTATTTTTAATGCTACAAATATTAGTGCCCAAGGGGGAAAAGAAGAATTCTAGGGCAATGTTGAAAACCGTTAAGGCTGCAGTTTAAGGTGGCATAACTGGGAGATTTGTTCAGAGAGGGGATGTGTGGGGTGTTTCACATGTCTGGCAAGATATCATCTCTGCTTAATAACTGGGAAAATGCTGCTCTTGTTCTCTTATACAAAGAAAAAGCAACTACAAGAGATTCATTTTATTAAGGGTTTGGCAGATTTCTGATTTGAAAGGCAGATGTGACAATAAGCAAAATTTGGGCATTTGAAGGCAATTTTATGTGAGGCAGGGGATCTGCAATAAGTAGTATGGACATCCCATTATAACTGTATTTTGGCACAAATATTATAATATGCCTGACCTTTCAATCAACATGCAGTGTAGTGTACACATAGAAAATATTACCCAATAAAGGATATGTAGTAACAAAATGAGAAGGGCATTCAGCTCTAAATTGTTGGAGGATGCGCCTCATTAGCAAGCACGTTGTCAGATATTTATTTTTGCAGATTTGCAGAAAAGCCATTTAATGAATCATAACCAATTCTTCCCCCTCTCTAATGTGCCCATACAAGGAAGGCCACTGTGTAAATAAAAGCTTTCTCATCACTTAAGTTCCTCCTCCTCTTCGTCTCCAATTATCCTTACATTTGAAAGTTACTGAAGCTTTGAAAATCTGTATCCAATTTAATTTATAAGAAGGGAGAAGATGGGATGCTGTTGTACAAAGCATATCAACCACAAGGCAACTTGGCTCATCATTTATATTAAGGACCTATTCATTAACCGGACTAGATTATTTCATCATTCCCGTCACCCATCTCCTCCCACAAAGGACTCTACGACTGTAACTTTACAGAAGGGCCCACAGAGTGGGTCTTCTCCAGGTCCCGTCACCTAAACAGTGTCGTCTGGTGGGCCCATGGGGCAGGGCCTTCTCTGGGGCTGCTACGACTCTTTGGAACCAGCTACCTCCTGAGATCTGGACTACCCGACCCTACTGGCCTGGGTTGGGTCTGTTGATTTCATGGCGTGCCATTGGGATATGGCCATTAATGACATGCAAGGTTTTAACAGTTTTAATTGTTGGTTTTAGACTGCTTTAGATTGTTTTTTTCACAATCTAATAAAATGTTTTTAAACAGTATGTTTTATCTTTTTTGGCTGCGAGTCACCCAGAGTCCCTCAGAAGTTGGGTGGCATATAAATTCACATAAATAAATGTATGAATGAATCAGTGAATTGATAGATAGATAGATAGATAGATAGATAGATAGATAGATAGATAGATAGGACAAACGGAGGGACGGACGGACAGACAGACAGACGGACAGATGGATGGGATGGACGGACGGACAGACGGACGGATGGACGGACGGGACAGATGGATGGACGGATGGGACAAATGGATGGATGGACGGACAGATGGACAGATGGATGGAAGGATGGATAGGACGAACGGATGGATGGACGGACAGACAGACAGACAGATAAATTTACAGTGATCCCTCGATTTTCGCGGGTTCAAACCGCGAATAGCCTATACCACGGTTTTTCAAAAAGTATTAATTAAAAAGTACTTCGCGGTTTTTTTCCTATACCACGGTTTTTCCTACCCGATGATGTCATCCGTCATCGCCAAAGTAATAATTTTTGTAAATAAATAACAAAAAAAATAATTATTGTTAATAAATAATTATGTTTATAAATATCAGGATTACTAAGTGCCTTATTCAATGGTGAGTACCAATAATAATGGTGAGTAAATGGTTGTTAAGGGAATGGAAATGGTAATTTAGGGGTTTAAAGTGTTAAGGGAAGGCTTGTGATACGGTCCATAGCCAAAAATTGTGTATTTACTTCCGCATCTCTACTTCGTGGAAATTCGACTTTTGCGGGCGGTCTCGGAACGCATCCCCCGCGGAAATCGAGGGAACACTGTACTTTACTTTTAGGTTACTGGACACTGAAAATGCAGAAGCTGAAATTTGCCTCCATAATAATTTTATTGTAAAAGACTGCTTACATGCACAATAAATAAATTTTTGGGGAAAGGGAAAGCAGTGCCATTTCCCACTATGGTAAAGTGTGAATATGCTCAAACTAGGTGAGAAATTCTCCTGCAATCCTGAGGCAGAAGCAAAGAACATTGTTTAAGATGACAAAACACACTTTACAAGATGAAATAAAATGGAAATATCCTGAGCTCACTTGGGAGGTGAACAGTAGTGAATAAAGATGTGTATGCATTGAGGCTTCACTGCAGTGGGAAGATGTGTTCTGATGCTGCTGGGCAAGCAGATGTTGCAGAGACAGGCTAGGTATGAGGAAGGTTTGGAAACTGCTGGCTGTCAAATTCCTCCTCTCCTATCTCTCCCTTCCTCTCTCTCCTCTCCTCTGCCCTCCACTCCCTTTTTATTTCTTTATTTCCTTGCCAAATATGAAACATTGACATATCTTCGGGACCGCCTTCTGCCGCACGAATCCCAGCGACGGGACCCGAAGAAGTCGGCCTTCTTCGGGTCCCGTCGACTAAACAATGTTGTTTGGCGGAACCCAGAAGAAGAGCCTTCTCTGTGGCAGCTCCGACCCTCTGGAACCAGCTCCCCCCCTGAGATTAGGATTGCCCCCACCCTCCTTGCCTTTCGTAAACTCCTTAAAACCCACCTCTGCCGTCAGGCATGGGGGAACTAAAACATCTCCCCCTTGCCCATGTTGTTTTGCTGTTTGATTGATTGTGTGCTTGTTTTTTACATATATTGGGATTGTTTTATGAATTTCTTAATTTAAAATTGTAATTGGATTGGTGGGCATTGGATTTGTCACTATGTACTGGGGTTTGTTTGTTTTTTTGCTATTGTTGTGAGCTGCCCCGAGTCTGCGGAGAGGGGCGGCATATAAATCCAATAAATCTAATCTAATCTAATCTAATCTAATGTTGCAAAATGTCACTAGATTCCAGGGGATTATTAATTATACTTAAATTGGTTATTAAATTCATATGCTAAGCCTCTTTAAAAGTCATCCAAGCTGATCATTGCCACTGGATCTTCTGGAATCCAAAGGTGCTTTGCAACTATGCCATATACAAAGATACTGTGTGAACATAATGTCCTACAAACACAGTCCAATCAAAGTCTTATAAATTAATGAATAAAATGATATATTAGGCTTTCCCAAACCTTTTCCAAAACCCCAAAAATGATTCTCCAAAAGTTCTTATTTAAATGTCTCTGTTGTGATGAGCAATGGGTTCATGAGAAAAACCACTTTCATCCAATTTGAGGTAATTTACCCAAGTTTGGGAAACAATAGCTTAGATCAGTGGTTCTCAACCTAGGGGTTGAGACCCCTTTGGAATTTGAATGACCATTTCACAGGGGTCCCCAGGAGAGGGGCGACATACAAATCCAATAATCAATCAATCAATCAATCAATAATGCTTGACAAGGAACTGATCCATTCAGGTGCCCCAAGGGACACTGAAATGCTTAAAATATAACATTGTGAGAATTATTTATAGAATCTAGGCATCTAAGGCCTAGTTAGGTACAAAATACTCTTATTAGAGTACTGAACTTCCAACCTTTTGGACAGCGGACCTTGCCAGAAAATGCAAAAGAACAAAATCATGTTTACATCCTGTATCAGAGATGAAGAAATCCTATTTTCTAGGCCAAGAAACATTCATAAAGGAAAAAACAACTTGATGGATTAATCTAGAGAGTTCCAAGGAACTATGATGAAATTGGATGCAAGGCAAACCCATATATGGACAAATAGTGGACAGGAAGGAGTGGGTGTAAACGAGACAAAAAAATTCTATATAAGATGATTCTTGTAGTTAGGTACTTTACCTTCTGAGGTTCACGGGTATTCTTCCCGTGACTTCTCTAGGTCCCTGTATGATACTTTATGCTCATACTGGAATCTTTGTTTATGTTATGTTTATGTTATGTTTGATATATGTTTCTATGTTATATATCATGTTGTTAATAAAGATTTTTAGCTTTTATTCTCTTGGTCTGGGGAATTTTCATTACACCCTGGTACTTCCTGACTCATTTTCTATATTAGTACCTTAATAAATTATCTCCTCTTTATGAAGTTACTTAATTTAGGCTCTCCATTGTTTAATAAACTAATGAGATGTTATTAAACTAAGATTGCACACATTACAGAAAAAGATGGTGGATTCTAAACCTAAATTTCTTAATTTTTTATAACTAATTATATTAATATTAATTAACATAATGGCATTTGCTAAATGACCCAATAAAAATAAATGAACCTCAGATAATTGCTCTTTTCCACAATATTTATTTTGTGTTTGAACACTTTATATTTTTTTTAACAGAACAGTGGAATTAATCTTAAATTGGGCACCACCAAGCACCCTCATTGACCAATGATCATTCATTTTGAGTTGTGCGTTGTGTTTTCCTTTTTTCAAATTTTGCTTGTAATTGACAGAATAAATAATAATTCATTTCATTTCTTAAGCTGGATTTTTTTTTTTGCCAAGGGTATAAAGTAATTTTTCTGGTTTGTCAATTTCTTCAGACAGTTTCTACAATACGTGAAATACATATATCTGTTTAGAATGTTCATTTCAATTGCAGTTGTCCTCCCCAACTTCTTCTCCTCCTCCTCCTCATTTCTACTTACAGTACCTTCACGGAAGAGAGAACTGCAGTGTTAGAAAATAAGTCAAATTTATATTGCCTGCTTTCAGGTGTAATTCCCTGACTATTAGCACAAATAGTTTTGCAAACATGGATATTAAAGATGAGATTTGGCAACCAGACCTGGTGCCTCAAGTTACACTCAAAAGCCTTGTTACCCACTCACATAAACTTTTATCTTCACATAATTCTGGTTGTAATATACAAGTAAATTTATTTCCTCTGTATTAAATTGCAGCTGTTTCTTTCACGTGTCCTTGTGCCAAATGATGAAATCTTCAGCAGGCATTGAGTTTAGCAATGTTTAGGCATAAAGCAATGAAGATATTAAAATTTTGACAGCGCCATAGATGGATACAGTATAAATTGATATGTGATATGTGTTTATAACAATAACAAATTTATATTAACTGTATTAAACATATACAACCTTAATAACTATAGGTTATTTTATTATTATTTATATAGGTTTTTTTAAAAAAATGGTTTTATATTTATCTTTTTTATCCATTTGGTTCCTTTGTATAGTGGAGGGTTGTCATATAAATTTAATACATAAGAGTAAGTAAGTAAGCAAACAAACTGTTCTGTCGGGCTCTCTGGTAGAATCCTCCCAAAAATGAACAGGTACAAATTTCAGACACACACACGTTTGAAAATTCAAAACAATGTTCTTTATAATGAAAATTCACTTAAACCAAGCCCTCTTTTGGTATAGCAAAGAGCACTCGTCTCCAAACAAACTGGTAATTTGTACAAGTCCCTTATCAGTTCTGTGATACTTAGCTTGCAGCTGTGAGGCAATTCACAGTCCTTCTTTTTTCACAAACTTTGCTCTGGTTTAGTTTCAAAGCGGGGAAAAATCAGCACACAAAAAGTCAAAGTCAGTAAAGCAGTCACGAAACACAACGATCAGATAATCCTCCACAATGGCCAAACCCACAGGCTGTTATTTATAGCACCCTCAATAATTACCACAGCCCCACCCAACCACAGGTGGCCTCATTTTCTTTGATAATAATCTCTCAGTTGTTGTTGCCTATGCATCGCTCTCCGCATGCGTGGCTGTATCATTAACTCTTGTTCTGAATCCAAGGAGGAGCTAGATAATTGATCTCCTTCTGAACTGTCTGCCACACTCTCCTCCTCCCTGTCACTCATGTCTTCTTGGTCAGAGGAGCCTTCATCAGCAGATTTCACCGGGGGGGCAGAACAGGCCTGCAGCATGTGGATGTCTCCCCCACATCCACAGTCCTTGGGGCAGGAGCAGGGCCAGAGCTAACCACAACACAAACAAACCAACATATGTAACTGAATGCTTCCTTGCTAGGATCTGCTATCTGCCAAAGCCATCATGTGGAGTTAGAGGCTTTGGCCTGCCACAGTAGCACAGCAATAGGGATATGGGGGGGGGGGAGAGAACTTAATAACTACAACAAATTCCTTTACACAGAGTCCAAGGTCAACTGAACAAATGAGGATGTCAATGAATCCCTGCACCGGATTGGTCCACGTGATTGCACTTGTAGGGATGGGGATGTGAGATGAACCTTAACCTGGGTGGGGAACTAGAGGGAATTTAGTGCCAGTATGGCCATTAAGAATCCAACATGGCTCTGCTAATAAATCAAACCTTGTGTGAGAGCACTGGAGTGGAATGTGATTTATTTCTCAGATGCTATTTGGTTCACTGACAACAAGATTATATTTCCAATTCTCCTTGATAGTGAATTGCTCGTTTAGGTTTTAGGATCCTGATCTTGTTGTGGACTGAGCCTACAACAGTTAGCAGATCAACATTCTCTTTTTAAAAGGCAAATCATTCTAGACTATTTTAAATAACTAATTCCTATTAAAATGTTATAAAAACATTAGCATCATTTCCTGGAGATTTATTATGACTCGGTAGCTTTATTATCTCTTCATATTTTCCTCACTAATAGGTTTGTTCAGCTCTTCCCAATGGGGAAGGGAATTAAAAATTAGCTTTTAACAACCACTCTTATGTTTTATTCTAATCATGATTGTGCAGTGAATAAACTTTCTGAAAGTGTGACTCAAAATTATGTCCAATTTTTCAATTCTTTATTTATTATTTGTTTTCTTTCTCTTTTCTGAATCCTAATATTTGGCATGTTTATATATATTCCCACAATAATATAGTCAACATATTATTAACATATTTTAATTATATACAAAAATATTATATTATATTAGATATATATACATATATATTTGTTTTCGTAGATTTTCACGGGTATATGTATGTAGATTGTTCTGAGTTCGGGTTTTGCCCTGTGTAATATTTACAGCAGCACGAAGCTTATAACTTCAGCCTGATGATGGTGAATGTGATTTCACCGAAACCTTGCATAGACACTCAAAATATTACACGGGGCTAAACCCGAACTCAGAAATATATATATTCGTCACAAAATGTAACCCTTCCCTGGTACAGAGCTGAAGGGATTGGATACTGTAGCCTAGAGGATAATTCTCTGCCTTACAAGGCAAAGGTTGCAGGTTCAAGTCCCAGTGGGTATGGCTAGCTGATGAGGCCAAAATAAGGCCAAAATAGATCTATCCTATTCTCCCTTAATTTTCAAATTCAGCTTAAACATGTGACACATACAGATAGAATTGTCGGCTATCAATAAAATTAACTGCCTTGGAAATGGCCCAGGGTTGGGCCGAGAGGCAAAAAAGGAGCTGTGATGTTCCTTCAATATACCAGGGTGATTCGACACAAAATGTAACCCTTCCCTGGTACAGAGCTGAAGGGATTGGATACTGTAGCCTAGAGGATAATTCTCTGCCTTACAAGGCAAAGGTTGCAGTTTCAAGTCCCAGTGGGTATGGCTAGCTGATGAGGCCAAAATAAGGCCGAAATAGATCTATCCTAGTCTCCCTTAATTTTCAAATTCAGCTTAAACATGTGACATATATATATATATATACAGTGATCCCCCGGTTATTGCGTTCCCGACCATTGCGAACAGGCTAATTTGCGATTTTTGAACCCGGAAGTCAAAACACCATCTGCGCATGCGTGCCCTTTTTTTCTATGGGCACGCATGCGTAGATGGCGCCGGGCAGATCAGCTGCTGGGCGGCTTCCCTAGGTCTTCCCCCTCTTGGCGGGCATCAGAGAGGAGTTTCCCCACCGCCCACGCAAACTCCTCGCTGCTGCCGCTTCGCTCGGGCCACTTCCCAGCTGAGTACTCAGCTGGGAAGCGGCCAGAGCGAACGGCTTGTCCGCAGCCTGACTGCCCGTGTGCCCGCGGCTCGCGCGCCCTTCTCCCGCCCACGCCGTTCGCTCGGGCCGCTTCCCAGCTGAGTACTCAGCTGGGAAGCGGCCCGAGCGAACGGCTTGTCCGCAGCCTGCCTGCCCATGCGCCCGCGGCTCGCGCGCCCTTCTCCCGCCCATGCCGTTCGCTCAGCTGGGAAGCGGCCCGAGCGAACGGCTTGTCCGCAGCCTGCCTGCCCGTGCGCCCGCGGCTCGCGCGCCCTTCTCCCGCCCATGCCGTTCGCTCAGCTGGGAAGCGGCCAGAGCGAACGGCTTGTCCGCAGCCTGCCTGCCCGTGCGCCCGCGGCTCGCACGCCCTTCTCCCGCCCACGCCGTTCACTCAGCTGGGAAGCGGCCCGAGTGAGCGGCTTGTCCGCAGCCTGCCTGCCCGCGCGCCCACGGCTCGCGCGCCCTTCTCCCGCCCACGCCGTTCGCTCGGGCCGCTTCCCAGCTGAGTACTCAGCTGGGAAGCGGCCAGAGCGAACGGCTTGTCCGCAGCCTGCCTGCCCACGCGCCCGTGGCTCGCGCGCCCTTCTCCCGCCCACGCCGTTCGCTCGGGCCGCTTCCCAGCTGAGTACTCAGCTGGGAAGCGGCCAGAGCGAACGGCTTGTCCGCAGCCTGCCTGCCCGCGCGCCCGTGGCTCGCGCGCCCTTCTCCCGCCCACGCCGTTCGCTCGGGCCGCTTCCCAGCTGAGTACTCAGCTGGGAAGCGGCCAGAGCGAACGGCTTGTCCGCAGCCTGCCCACGCCGTTCGCTCCCCCTCTTGCTGGCGGGAGGGCAAGAAGCCCTCTCCAGCACCCGCTCGCCTGCCCTTCGCCGCTCACCTGCCCTTCACCCGCCCACCCGCCGTTCGCTCGCTGCTCACCCGGGTTGGGGGGGGTGCTGGCAAACAGCCGCGCGGCTTTCCAATGAGTCCCGAAGACAAACGCGGAAGTTTGACGTTTGTCTTCGGGACTCATTGGAAAGCCGTGCAGCTGTTTTAAAACGTCGCCGCCAGCATGGGCGCTTCCTAGCAGCCCCCCAAACCCGGGTTGGGGGTCCGGGTGGGTGCTGGCAAGCCGCCCATGCCGGCGGCGACGTTTTAAAACAGGAACCCCAATCTTCGGCTCCTCGCTAGCGCTGCGGGAGTAAAAACACCATCTGCGCATGCGCAGATGGTGTTTTTACTTCCGCAGCACTACTTCGCGAAAACCCGCTCGTTGCGGGGGGTCCTGGAACGGAAGCCTCGCAACGATCGGGGGATCACTGTATATATATATATATATATACAGTGGTACCTCGAGATACGAGTTTAATTCGTTCCGGACCTGGGCTCTTAAGTCGAGCAGCTCTTATCTCGAACGACTTTTCCCCATAGGAATTAATGTAAATAATTTTAATTGGTTCCAGCCCTCAAAAAACTCACAAAGTTAGTCTAAATTATGCAGAAAGACATGTTTTTAATGAAGAAATGTACATGTACATATAAATGAATAATGAAGTTTCTTTCACTTAACTTGTAAACTTTCTTAAACTTTTAAATTTACATATGTTCAACTTCTCTGCCACCCAATCCTGTAGGACAGAGGTCCCCAACCCTTTTTGCACCAGGGACCGGCTTTAAGCGATCAAGAGAGGAATGGGTGAATGAATGGACGGAGGGTGGGAAGGAAGGAAGGAAAGAGGGAAGGGACAGTCTTCGGAGAGGGGCGGCATACAAATCCAAATAATAAAATAAAATAAATAAAATAAATAAACAGAGGAAGGAAGCAAGGAAACTTATGAAAGGGGAGAGTAAGAGAGGAATGAGTGAAGGGAGGGAGGGAGGGAAGAAGGTGGGAAGGAGAAAGAAAAGAAGAAATAGAGGAAGGGAAGGTAAAAGAGAGAAAGAAAAAGAGCAAGCAAGCAAGCAAGCAAGCAAGCAAGCAAGCAAGCAAGCAAGCAAGCAAGAAAGAAAGAAAGAAAGAAAGAAAGAAAGAAAGAAAGAAAGAAAGAAAGAAAGGGGGAAGGGACAGGAACAGAGGAAGGAAGCAAGGAAACTTATGAAAGGGGAGAGTAAGAGAGGAATGAGTGAAGGGAGGGAGGGAAGAAGGTGGGAAGGAGAAAGAAAAGAAGAAATAGAGGAAGGGAAGGTAAAAGAGAGAAAGAAAAAGAGCAAGAAAGAAAGAAAGAAAGGGGGAAGGGACAGGAACAGAGGAAGGAAGCAAGGAAACTTATGAAAGGGGAGAGTAAGAGAGGAATGAGTGAAAGGAGGGAGGGAGGGAAGAAGGTGGGAAGGAGAAAGAAAAGAAGAAATAGAAGGGAAGGTAAAAGAGAGAAAGAAAAAGAGCAAGAAAGAAAGCTGCAAGCACCCCCCCCCAGCCCCCCAGGCCGGCTGCAACCTTTTAAAACACGCGCGCCGCTTCGCAGCTGTCTCCTGAAGCCGAACGCGGAAGTTAGCGTTCGGCTTCAGGAGACAGCTCCTTGGCGCTTGTATCTCGAATTTGGGCTTGTAAGTAGAAGAAAAATATCTGTCCCCTCCCAGCTCTTATCTCGAGTTGCTCTTAAGTAGAGCAGCTCTTATGTCGGGGTTCCACTGTATGTATGTATGTATGTGTATGTATATATATATATATATATATATATTTTTCTTATGTCGGAAACATTTAACATATATATATATATATATATATATATATATATATATATATATATATATATATATATATGTCACATGTTTTTTGCTGAATTTGAAAATTAAGGGAGACTAGGAGAGATCTATTCCGGCCTTATTTTAGCCTCATCAGCTAGCCATACCCTCACTGGGACTTCAACCTGCAACCTTTGCCTTGTAAGGCAGAGAATTAACCTCTGTTAATTAGTTTCTTTTTAAAAAAAGATATATTTATTAAATATATACGTTAAAAATGAAACAGAGATAAATATAAATATAATCCATGGCATATCAGTCATATACTGTATGTTGTATTATGACAGAAATAGAAGAAAATAGAGAAGGAAGAAAGAGAGAAGATAAGAAAGATTTAATTGAAAGAGGAAGTTAGGGGAAAGAAAAAAGAAAAGGAGGTTTGAGAAGGAAGTGAGAAAAGGAGAAGACATGCCGGCTATTGGGCTGGCACTTCCGTACTATATGACCTCTGATTTAAATATGTAGTTGGTGAAAATTTCCCATGATTTTTATTAGTTCATTATATAGTGTTAATTAGATTTTTGTAGATATTGTTGGTTTTTATCTGACAAGCAAGTTCTTGTTCATGCAGTCAATATTTTGGGGGTTTGTTCGTAATGTTAGTTGTATGTCTAAAAGTTGCATTGATCAATGTCTTTTGTAACTTATATGAAAAGTTTGTTTTCATTTCATGGTGGGTTGCCAGTACATGAAATCGTTGTTGACATTAGTTTCATTTTATTCTATTGTTCTTTCTTTTTCCTTTTCAAACGTTTTACAGATTTGGATCAAAACAAAAATAAAATATCTTTAGTATGTACCAAAATATATGTATCAACTCACAAAGCAGCCCTGGCCCGCTGTTGAGTTGCCATAGGCTGCGCGGAGGGAGGGGGGATGGGAAACCACAAAAACAGCACAGCAGCCAAAGATATAGGCACATTCCATGCTTATCACTCTCAAGGCTAAATCAAAGAGTTACCAACAGCAGCTGGAGGGGAGTGACCTCTACAGCTCATGAAGTTACTCCACTGGTGAATGTGATTGACACACCTTGGGGGGAGGAGGGAAACAGGGTCATAATTGGGGTGTAAATTACATTGGGTCAAAGCTGACTTCACTTTGAAAAGTGCTGAAAGTAAGTAAGTAAGTAAGTAAATCAATCAATCAATCAATCAATCAATAAACAAATAAATATAAATAATTTGATTTCTTTTTAGGTTTGGTTCAAGGCTCATGATTTAATTAGGGCATCCAGAACCCTGACAATAAGTCTAAGATTTTAAGTATGCCAAAAAAAGCTTTGTTCAGATAAATATAAATCTTGGAGATAATTTTCCGTAAGAGAAAAGGCATGAGAATAATAAGAGAAATAGGAAGAGGCAAAGTTTTTTCTTCTGGACACCACTTCTAAACTGCTTTCATTAAGAAGAAACTTTTGCAAGATGGTCCAGAAATCTCCTTCCAGTCCTGCGACGTTATTATTTAATTAGTTAGAAGGCAGCTAATAGCTAGAGAATTCTGGATATTATAAACTTTTTGGAAAAATGAAACACATCTCTAGCTGAAAACATGGTGGAATCCAATTCCATCAGAAAGAGGTGATATCCAGGATTTTCATATTCTGGCTTCTTACATGGCATTTATAGCTAAATGCTAGTACAGCCAACATCAACATCGATTATAGGAGACAGCCATATGGTCCTCCTAGTCTAACATTGATTATGTTACTTAGCTTGGTATAATGAATTGTCCACAAGAATACAACCAAGCTCAGAGAACAACAAGGATTCCACAATTCAGCCCTGAGCTACAAATACCATATTATATTCTGTTGATAAAAGATAAGGTCAACTATATTATTAGATTTAGTGTAGTAAGATTAAAAAGGTTTTTTTTAAAGTACACACAAATAATAATATGCCTTGTTCTCTGGAGTTCTCTGACAGGTCTAAATACAAAGATTACCAGTTGGCCTACAAAGGGAGCAATTTTGGTCATGAAACATTACCTCCCCAGCATGTGGCATGCCCATCAGCAGAAAAGTAGTATAAATGAACTGACTAACTTTATTTATTACGTTTGTCTTGCTTACAAAACCATTTAGTTAATGGATGACTATCATTAACAGTCCAGCCACGAAATAAAGAATACAATGATGTGTTTCATAGGTTCATTAAAATAATATTTCAAAAGAACCGTTAGAAACAAAAAAAAAGCTATAGATTCAAGACGCAGCAAGTTATCTGCGAATAAATGAGGCAGAACAAACATGCTTTCCACCAACTTAAGGAAAATGTTTACAAATATATTGCAGCCATAAACAAGAAGAAGGCAGAAAGCTCATTTGTTTTTCAGAAAAGGGATCTGTTCAGACAACTAAGTCACAGTGTGATTAACTTATCACAAGCTTAATCTTTCTCAGACCAACTGAAATACTAAAAAGGTTGTCATGAGGCATGTTTGCCTTTGATGGAAACCTCGAGTAATTAAGTGATCAAAGAATAGTGAAGTTCTTGGGAGTGACCTACACCTTCAGCACAAAAAGAGCTATTGCAAAACCATGTCTATATATTTAGCAACACCTATTGATTACTGGGGATCAATCATACTGACATGTTTGACATGTTTGGCATATTTTTTTTATCACAGCTTTTTTATGGGGTATATAATGTTTTAGTCTCAGATAATGTTCAACTTCTTTTTTATTGTTTTGTATCTGTTTATATTTGTATTTATATTATTATTGTAAGTCGCCCTGAGTCCTTCGGGATTGGGTGGCATAGAAGTCAAATAAATAAATAATAAATAGATAAATTTAAAAGAAAAATCTTTAAAACTGCAGATAAATACTTTTTTTAAAGAAAAGATGGGATATCCCCACTATTTTGTATGTATATATCTTTTTTTGAAAATCATAAAGTATTTGATTAACTTGTGTTTATGCTTTAAAAATAATTGAATTTAAAATCAATAGTCAAGAGAAAGAAGAAAGTCCACAGCCCTGTTCTCTGTCTGGAGACCAAAATCAATGCAAACAAAAAATGCAGCCTTTCGTTTTCCATGCTTAAGAAAGCAAGGCCAAAATGTTTGGTCAACTTCTTTTCCAAAGTACCAGAAAGCAAGATGAGAAACAATGGATGAAAACTGACCAAGGGGAGAAGCAACCTGGAATTAAGAATAAACTTCCTAGCAGTGTAAACAATTACTCAACGGGACAAGTTGACTTTGAAAGTTGTTCTTGCTTCATCACTGGAGGTGTTTAAGAAGAGACTGAGTAGCTCCTTACTGAAATGGTATAGGATAATGACGGTGAACATTTTTTTCATCAGGTGCCAAAAGTATGTGTGCATGTGCTATCATGCATACGGAAGTGCCAACACCATAATTCAATGCCTGGGACAGAAGTCCTGAAACAGCCCTTTCCCAAACCCTGGTGGGCCTAGTAGGCCCATTTTTCGCATTCGCCAGGCTCCAGAGGCAACAATGCCCTCTCTCATTCCCTCAGAGATTCTCTGGAAGTCTATAATGCCCTCCCAGAGCCTCCGGGTGAGCCAAAAATCAGGTGGCCGGCACACACATGCACATTGGAATTAAGCAAGCATAACAGCTCACATGCCACCTGTGGCACCCGTACCATAGGTTCACCATCACTGGTATAGGATCTCCTCTGTAGTGGGCTGTTGTTGTTGTTGCTGTTGTTGTTGTTGTGATTATGATTATGATTATGATTCATTAGTTTTGTATGCCGCCCCTCTCCGAAGACTCGGAGCAGCTCACAACAAGAAACAATACAAATTCAATACATTAAAAACAATTTAAAACCCTTAATATAAAAAAAACAATCATACATCTCATACAGATCATACATAAAGTGGAAACGGCCCAGGGGAACCAATTTCCCCATGCCTGACGACAGAGGTGGATTTTGAGGAGTCTGTGAAAGGCAAAGAGGGTGGGGGCAGTCCTAATTTCCGGGAGGAGCTGATTCCAGAGGGTCGGGGCTACCACAGAGAAGCCTCTTCCCCTGGGGCCCGCCAGACGACATAATAGTACAAATTGATTTAGAATCATCTAAGCTATTTTCCATTTGTGAAAAAAATAACTCATCATTTTCAAAGATAAAACCATCACCGCTTGCTCTATAGTGTATCGTATGATATATTATGGATGTGGCATGAATTAGGAAGCTTGGTATTACAAACAGTGGGAATTATGGTGGAAATGAATACTGAAAGATATTCAGAAACAATAGTCATTTCATTTGAACAATGATTCAAGCCCTATATTACAAATTGCAACTTTTATATCAGATACATACACACTACAACCAGAAAGAATTATGCTTTACAAGTTGATTGGCTCATTTTTTTTAAGATATTGCCCATGGTTGCCAAGCAACAGGAACATGCTCATATATCACATGTTTTTCAAACTCACTTCACTCATAAACAAGGAAATAAATACTTAAGGATATGATCAATCTTCTGAAACACAATAAATGAATGTTTTTTTCCCAACCAGTAGCCAACAAGAAATATGCATTTTCCCATAGACAGTGAACTGTGTTGTGTCTTCCACGAGGAAAAACATAGCCAATTTCTTCCATAGAATCAATTTCTATTGCACAGATTAAAGCAAGAATATTGATGATGATGATGATGATGATGATATTATACATTGAGTTATGTCTGACCCTTGGTGATTCTATGGGCCAGGTCTTTCCACATCTTCCAATCCTGCACTATTTCTTTGAGTTTTTCTATGCAAGGATATTAAGTTTATGCAATTTTGGTCCCTCTATACATGATATTCTAAGTCAGTGGTTCTCAACCTTTCTAATACTGCAACCACTTAATACAGTAAGTCATGTTGTGGTGACCTCCCCAACCATAAGTCTAGCCGCAATTCTCCCAACAGAGCTTTAAACTGATTGGCAGGAAGGTGAGAGGGACACCCCCACTGTAAACGCCTGATTGGTCAGATTGTAAAAATAGGTTCCAAGGCGCCAGAATAGATGATTTAGTCCTTAACACCATGGGAAATTTGTCTTTTCCACTGGCCTTAGGCCACCCCTCTGAAACAGTCTTTCGGTCCCCAAAGGGGTCCCGATTGTCAGGATTATTAATCATCAATCACAGCCCGCGTGAGCTGCAACAGATGTAATGGATGAAATAACATAAAAGCTTCAAAACGAAGTTACTTTTATTAATAGAAAACAATAAATGAGTTTTTGCCTGATCACAGGCTTTCATGCACGTCTACATGGCTAGAAAGTTAAAGCAAGATGGAGATTTTCCTCCTTCTTCCCCAAAGTGACTAGACAGAATTTACATCATAATGGGCGGAGCTAGATTAACATAGATGGAGTTAACTATTTAATTACTGAATGTCTCTGAATGTCTCTGGGGCTTTCAATACACAGCGTGACACCGATCCCCAAGTTGAGAACCACTGTTCTAAGTGTTTTTAATTTGATTTTCTGATTGACCTCATCCAAGAATTTGTGAGAACTGAGTTCTACTTCTTTCATTTACCGTCTCAACATTTACCTTTCAGAATTTTGAAGATCTGATGTCTACAGGAATATGAATCTGATCAAAGCATTTTATTTTAAAATCAATTCAATGCTGTATCCAACATGTACCTAATCATTTGATCATTGTCTTCTTTTAGAAAAACACATCACTCAGTGTGTAAGAACATAGATGCATGTAGACTCACATTTTCACAACTCTGAGAATTGGATTAAGAAGCCAATAATATGTTCTCTAATCGGATTATTTTTCAGGATTAGGAAGCCTAGACCACCGGTGTGTGAATCAACCTAAATCCATTTTAAGTCAGAGTGAGGTGTTTTCTTCCTATCCTGTAAAATCAGGCAGAGTTGAATTTCTCTTGATCGTGTCAGTTAAATAATGAAATGCAGCAGGACCCAGGAGATAGGCCTTCTATATAGCTTTGTCTGACTTCTGGAATAGCTATTTATCTCTGGAGATTTATGAAACCCACACTTTACTGCTTTTGAAATAGCATTAAAAATATACTCCTTTCCCCAGGAATTATATGTAGATCTGTGTGCTTCTATTTATTATTACTACTACTACTACTACTACTACTACTACTACTACTATTATTATTATTATTATTATTATTATTATTATTATTATTATTATTATTATTTCCAGGGTTTTGTGAGAGAGTTTTCAGTGATTTCCCCCTTGGATGATGGCATCTTTTAAGATTTTATTTTGATTATGTACTATTTTTATCTGTTAAAAACTCAAAATCATTGGAATTGGGTGGCCTTGACATGTTTTAAATAAATAAATAAATATTTAAATATTCACCTATTCTATTACATTTTCAGCAAACTCTTTTCAAGAAAAACTTAAGTTGTTTTTCTAAACTGTGTAACTTGATCATACCCAGTGATGGGTTCCTATGGATACCGTCAGAGACATAATACCGGTGAAAAAAAATTGGTCAGGTATGCAGCACCGGTAGAAACATTTTGATTTTTTTTTCTTTTTCTCCTTTCTGGCCTTTAGGTATATTTTTTCTATCACAGCAAATGAGGTTGAATGTGTATAATTTTAGAAGAGATGTGCGTGTATGTGTACATACTTACTTACTTACTTACTTACTTACTTACTTACTTACTTACTCACTCACTCACTTACTTACTTACTTAATTAATTAATTTATTGGATTTGTATGCCACCCCTCTCCGAGGACTCGGGGCGGCTCACATCATATATAAAAAATAGAACAATAATATAAATCCAATTAATGCTACATTTAAAAACAATCATGTAAATTCAATTAAAAAGAAAAACTTATCAACCATTCATTCAACAATCATACTTAAAACATTCATTGGTCAGGGGGAAGATCTAAAAGTCCCAAGCCTGGTGGCAAAGATGAGTTTTTAAGCTCTTTCGGAAGGCAAGGAGGGTGGGGGCCCTGCGAATCTCTGGGGGGAGCTGATTCCAGAGGGTCGGGGCTCCCACAGAGAAGGCTCTTCCCCTAGGTCCCGCCAGCCGACATTGTTTGGTCGACGGAACCCTAAGGAGGCCAACTCTGTGGGACCTCAATGGTCACTGGGAATCAGTTTATACACATGCAGTACAGTTTATATAGTAGATAATGTATATTTTTTGTGCCTGTATGTAATATGTATGTACACTTATATCATATCTATCTATATATCTATATCTATATCTATATATCTATATATCTATATCTGTATCTGTATCTGAATCTGTATCTATATCTATATCTATATCTATATCTATATCTATATAGATTAGATAGAGAGATAGAGAGATATTATTATTATTATTATTATTATTATTATTATTAATTAGATTTGTATGCTGCCCCTCTCCATAGATAGATAGATAGACAGACAGAAAGACAGACAGACAGACAGACAGACAGACAGACAGACAGACAGACAGACAGACAGACAGACAGACACATAGAATTAAATAGTATATTTTGGATGCTCAGTAATAGTAAATAGAGAAATTGTATCTCTTTGAGGCGAGGAGAGGCCAGGCACCCTAACCCAAACCCCTGACATGAGTGATGTCAAGTTGGCCACCTTTAAGTCAGTCACATGACCTTTAAGCCACCTCCCCAGTTACATGATCGCCAAGCCACTCTGACCTGATCACATGGCTGGCAAACCACACCCACAAAATAAGTCACACCCACAGTGTGGTAGTAAAGGTTTTTGTAGCCCTTCACTAATAATACCATTTTAAGAACTCTCTCCTTTCGTGGACTTTTATCTAGCCTATGCTGGATGACTTTGGGCCAGTCGTTCTCTCAGCCCTCACAGAGTTGTTGTTTGGGGAAAAATTTAGGAGGATGAAGGAATAGTTAGGTATGTTGACTACCTTGAGTTAGCTATAAACAATAGCTATATTTTAAAAATAGAGATTTTCAGTCGTTCAAGTCATGGTTGCCCCAAAGGTGTTTTTCAAAAAGCAACTGGTATTTCTTGATTTTTTTTCTCTTGAAAATATTTCATGTCTAATCCAAGGGGGGGAAAAACAATTAGGGAATATGTGAATACAGTGATCCCTCGGGTTTCGCGAGGGTTCCGTTCCAAGACCCCTCGCGAAACTCGATTTTTCGCGATATAGCGGTGCGGAAGTAAAAACACCATCTGCGCATGCGCGCCCTTTTTTTCATGGCCGCACATGCGCAGATGGTGGAGTTTGCGTGTGGGCGGTGGGGAAGACCCAGGGAAGGTTCCTTCGGCCGCCCAACAGCTGATCTGCTCCGCAGCGCGGCAGCAGCGAGGAGCCGAAGATGGGGTTTCCCCGTTGCCCAGGGGAAACCCCATCTTCGGCTCCTCGCTGCCGCCGCGCTGCGGAGCAGATAAGCTGTTGGGCGGCCGAAGGAACCTTCCCTGGGTCTTCCCGCCGCCCAGGCAAAGGGGAAACCCCAAGATCACTTGCCGCTTGCCCGTTCACCCGCCCGCCCGGCTGCTCGCTTGCCCGTTCACCCGCCCGCCCGGCTGCTCCACTTGCCCGTTCACCCGCCCGCCCGGCTGCTCGCTTGCCCATTCACCCGGCCGGCCGGCCGCTCCGCTTGCCCGTTCGCCCGCTCGCCCGGCCGCTCCGCTTACCCGTTCGCCCGCCCGCCCTGCCCGTTCGCCCGCCCGCCCGGCCGCTCCGCTTGCCCATTCGCCCGGCTGCCCGGCCGCTCCACTTGCCCGCCCGGCCGCTCCGCTTGCCCGTTCACCCGCCCACCCGGCTGCTCGCTTGCCGCTCGAGAGCAAGAGGGGGAGAGATAGAGAAAGAGAGAGAAGGAAAGAAAGAGATGAGAGAGGGAGGAAGAGAGTGTGAGAGAGGAAGAAGCAAGATAGAGAAAGAGAGAGAGAAAGAAAGATGAGAAAGGAAGGGAGTGACGTCATCGGGTGGAAAAATCGCGATATAGCATTTCGCAAAGATCGAGATCGCGAAACTCGGGGGATCACTGTATACAGTGTGTATTGTGAAGGAAGGAAAACTGGGGTTTGATTATATAGGTCTCAAAAGTATAATAGGCCCTAAAAAGTTACATGAACAAAGTTTTAGACAGAAAGATTGCAAGGTATATCTGAGCTATTTGTAATTTTGCTGAGCTGTTGCTGTGAAATATGATTTTTCAAAGTATGAAGTTTTGAGATATATTTGGAATTGGAGCGTTGAAACTGTGAGAAGTAGGGAACTGAAAGTAGACAAAGGATAGAGGTTTGAGATATACAGTACATACACAGAGAGAGAGAGAAGGAGGGAGGGAGGGAGGGAGAAAGAGAGAGAGAGAGATGTGGCATGTAATTCACAGATTTTCTTGCCCATAGATTCATAATGCATACTATTTTTGTGACAGATTGTTTGACTATTTCATATATGAACTATACCGAAGCACATTTTGAGAGCTCATGGTGCACAATAACTTTCTTTTCTATAGATTAAAATAAACTTTCATAGGCACTTGAGGGTTTTCCGTTTTTCCTCTCCATCAGTTGGCAGAGAAGAAGAAATTAGTAACCTATCTATTATATACATTTAAGCACTTTTGCAAGAAAACATTTCCTGTTAATCTCCTAAAAAGCCAACCTCCATTTTCACGAATAACGTTCAAATATAGCACCAAGGAGTCATAATTTACTGATTCAGCCAGCCAGCAAATGTTTGGAAAATCCAATCCCAACGTTCATTAATAATATGAAGAGTGCTAAATAGGGCACTGCAGTTTGTTTGGCCTTGATTCAGCAAAATTGAACTGGTATAACACTAGCTCAGCACAGGTAAAAGGTATGAACACCAAACAGAAGGAGGGGGAAAGGAAAGATTGCATTGCTATGTTGTCTCAATAGTGCAATCACTACATTTGCAAATGCATAATGTACTGTGTATTTCTCAGAGATGCCAGATGTGTTTGTTCAGTGCTAATCCAATAGGTGTTACTGATCATTTACGGCTCAGAGATTTTCACATTTCTCTAACAAATCATATAAATAATTTGTAGAGGCAGAGAAACTCATAAGTATACTCTTTCCTCATTGCCATTTACAGTGCATACCTTAAATGCCAGGTGTTGAGAAGGCAATAGAAAGGAACTTTAAAAAAATCCAATTAAATTAATTCTTTAAGATGTAAGATAAAGGAGAAAACACTAAATGCTCTTAGAAACTGTTTTCAAAAATCTGAATGAAGAAAATACCTTCACACTGAATTTCTCTAGTGATTCCCAATTTCTGGTCCAAGGATTATCAGAGAGGCTACTGATGATGGCCTCTGTTGTGGATGTTAAAAATAAATACATAAATGATTTTTTAAAGCTTCTTGTCATCTTTCTGTAATGTAGCTTACAATCATAGTATTTGCTAGAGGACTTCTATTTATTTACTAACCAGATACAATCTTCATTAACTTTTTTCAATATCAGCCAAAGGTGCTGCCACTTGCTATGACCTGAATATAGGTGTGAAAACTTGGAAAACCATAAATTGCAACAGATTTTAGCATTCTCATTTTAAAAAAAAACCACTACAATATTCTGCAGGGCAGCATTGCAGCTAATACCACACAACATATAAACAAAACGAAATGAGTGAACAAACAAACCCCCCAAAATTTATTCCAAGATTTTGGACAGGACAGGCTGGTTTTTGGGACTAAAAAAAAAAGGGACATAAATTATACTGTCCATGAGTCACACAAATCAACCCAGCTTCCAAATTTTGACTTAGATGTAATGGTCTGCATAAAAGAAATAATTGGAAAGTGCTAAATTAGACTACAGGTATTTGTCTATTTCAATAGGTATTGCTAATGGCTAACAACCCTTGAGAGAAATTCAGACAGATTTTACAAGCATTGGATAATGATGTTTTGAAGGACATCATATAAATCTTTAAAGTAAACATTTAATAAACTGAACTTATGTGTTAATTTTGGTTGTAAATGAAGGAGTGCAGAACCTAGTGATATGGTTAAAATAAGGACTATGGTAGTCTAGAACAGTGTTTCCCAACCTTGGCAACTTGAAGATATCTGGACTTCAACTCCCAGAATTCCCCAGGCAGCATTCGCTGACTGGGGAATTCTGGGAGTCGAAGTCCAAATGTCTTCAAGTTGCCAAGGTTGGGAAACACTTTTTATGTATCCATTAGCTAACTCTTTTTGAATTTTATTAACCATCAAAATCCAAGCAGGTGGTAATTGTTACTTGAAAAGGCTCCAATGAATAAGATTTTTTAAACAATAAATCAGTTTAACGGGACCTTCTCACAGGGACTTGTCCTTTTGTGCTTGACATGTGTCATGTATACAGATAGTTCTATTGCAAACCAAATACATTTTCAACCAGTGCCCTAAGAGCTTTTACTTCCAAGCAAATAATTTGCAGCCTTCTAGAAATGTTGGACCAAAGCTGTCATAGTACCTGGCTATGTAGCATAGGCTACAGATTATGGAGATTGTAGGTCCAAACCTATTTACCTCTGATCTAGACATCTCAAATAAAAGGTCCAACCCTGCATAAAACAATACTAATGAATCACACTAATATAGTTTTAATAAGGTACCTACAAATTCAAAATGGAAAATTAGTCATAGTTGTATATTTGGGATAGATACCAAAGTTGGAGAATTGGAGTCTATTGATATAAGGTCAGAGTACGCTGAAAATCTGATGTCTGAAATCATGAGAAAAACAAGCAGAGAGCTCAGAGTCTACATTTAAAATAGTTATTCTACTTTGTTTTTGGAATGCATGAATTAATATTTTGGCTTTTACTAAAATGTAGGAAAAGCTTCCTTTAAGTCAATGGTTCTCAACCTGGGGGTCGATACCCCTTTGGGGGTCAGATGACCATTTCACAGGGGTCACCTAAGATAATGGGAAAAGACAAATTTCCCATGGTGTTAGGAACTAAAGTTTCTATTCTGGCTCCTTGGAACATATTTTTACAATCCGACCAATCAGGCATTTACAATGGGGGTGTCCCTCTGACCTTCCTGTCAATCAGCTTAAAGTGCTGAACTTATGGTTGGGGGTCACCACAACATGAGGAACTGTATTAAGGAGTTGTGGAATTAGAAAGATTGAGAACCATTGCTTTAAGTGAGCCTTGAATCCTAGTGACCTTATAGACACAGCCTATTCATATACAGGGATGGACAAAAAAATGAAAACATTTGACTTTTTGGCATCATAATGTTTGAACATGTTCAAATCAATCAAAACTTGACATATTTTATTTTTTAAAAAAATTCTGTTATTTGATATGGTTTTTTTTTAAAAAAAACTACCTTTTTTTTAAACTGAAATTTAAGGAAATTGGTTATAACCTTCTAGAAATGGCAGACCTCTCAGACTTTCAAAGAGGTCAAATTGTTGGTGCTCGAATCACTAGTGTAACAGAAAGTGCCTGAATATTTGGCGTTTCAAGAGGTAATGTCTCAAAAGTAATGACTGCTTTTGAAAGAGAAGGGAAAACATCCTCAACCAAGCACATGTCTGGTCGAAAGTCGAAGTTGTCTGAGAGAGACCGTCGGACTCTAAAGCAAATTGTTAGAGCAGATCGCAAGACCACAGCTCCTAAAATCACTGCAGAGCTCAATAGACATGTACAGAACCCAGTTTCCACAAAAACTGTTCGAAGGGAGCTTCACAAATCTGGATTCCATGGAAGAGCTGCAATTAGAAAACCTCTGTTCTCAAAGACAAATGTTTCAAAGAGTTTAGAGTGCTGTAGAAACCACCAGAAATGGTCCCTCGAGCAGTGGCAAAATGCAATTTTTTCTGACGAATCATCATTTACCCTTTTTCCGACCTCCGGCTGTGTTTACATTTGGAGACAGCCAAAAGAATCATTTCATCCAGACTGCCTTCTCCCAACCGTCAAACATGGCGGGGGTTCAGTGATGATCTGGGCTGCTATTTCTTGGAAATAGCAATGATTTCCCTTCATAGCAGGATTAACAGCCATCACTATTTAGGACTTTTGACCGACCAAATTCATCCTATGGTTCAAGAACTGTTTCCAGGGGGGGATGCCATCTTTCAAGATGATAATGCACCAATCCAAAGAGCAAGAATTGTTAAAGAATGGCACGAGGAACATTCTAATGAAGTTCAGCATCTCATCTGGCCACCACAATCACCAGACCTCAACATTATTGAGCATTTATGGTCAATTTTAGAGATTCAAGAAAGAAGACAATTTCTACCACCATCGTTTCTAAAAGAACTGGAGGGTGCTTTAACTGAAGAATGGGCTAAAATTCCTTTGGAAACAATTCGCAATTTGTATGAATCAATACCTTGGAGAATTGAGGCTGTATTTGCCGCAAAAGGTGGCCTTCTCTGGGTCCCGTCAACTAAACAATGTCGTTTGGCGGGACCCAGGGGAAGAGCCTTCTCTGTGGCGGCCCCAACCCTTTGGAACCAACTCCCCCCAGATATCAGTTGCCCCCACCCTCCTAGCCTTTCGTAAGCTCCTTAAAAGCCACCTCTGTCGTCAGGCATGGGGGAATTGACATGTTCCCTCCCCCTAGGCTTATAAAATTTATGCATGGTACGCTAGTATGTATGATTGGTTTTAATTTGTGGTGTTTTTTAAATTAACTTAAATATTAGATTTGTTTTACATTGTATTGTGTTGCTGTGAGCCGCCCCAAGTCTGCGGAGAGGGGCGGCATACAAATCTGATTAAACTCAAACTCAAACCACACCATATTAAAAGATATTTTGATGATTTTTCAAGGTATTTCCACCCTGTCTTTCTTTAAAACAATACTAGTGTGAAAATAGTTTGCCATTTTTGACTTTGTTCTCTTTTATTTCCCCAGACTAGTCTATTCCTGGTATTTTCCCATCAAAATAATAATCAGAGCCAACTGTCTTTAGCTTTTTCAGAACAGCTAGGTTTGTACACATATAAAAGATCATTGCAAAAGTCACAAATAGCTATTGTTTATATGTGTACCAGTCTCATCATAGTACCATAAGGACATACTTGTGATATTTGTATGAAATTATTGCTCTAGCATTCATTGTACCATTAGGAAGAAACTAAAGCAATAAATCTAATTAGAGAAAAGGCGGGAAAGAAATATGGCAAGCATTTTTTTTTAAAAAAGCACATAAATAAATAATATTTCTCTCTGATTTAAAGTGACGTTAAGTGACAACCTACAGTCCCTTCACACTTTGTTTTTGTTTTTTCAGGATGTACATCTCAATTTTTTAAAAAAGAGTTAAATGAACACCTAAAGTGTGAATGTGACAAGCAGGTGTTTGAAATCATATCTATCAAAGAATTATACTTATCTAAAAGTTCGAACTGGCTTCAGTTCCCTGCTAAGTGGCAAATTTGAGTTTCCTGCTATGTGAGAAGTGATCCCCCCTCCCACCCTTGCCCAATTCATGATAACAACAACAAGACATCCCTCTTTGTCACACCAAGTGAAAGAAATGATTCAGATATTGAATGCAGGTGGCCGAAGACAGGAAAACACCTGCATCTTTGAATTTGAAGGCAGAAAATACACTGTTCCAGTGGGTCATTTGCTTTTAGTATAGATGTTTTTGGTCAAAAGCTTCATGTGTTGTCTTTTTAAAAAATAATTAATAATATTAAGAGGCTTCCTGCTGGATCAGACCAGCTCAGTTATTTACTCTAATTCGGCTCCCCTAGCTTATTTAGAATAGAATAGAATAGAATAGAATTTTTATTGGCCAAGTGTGATTGGACACACAAGGAATAATAACGAATGCTAAAAATATTCTGGGAATTAGGAATGTTTAGCTTAGTCTGGAGAAACATATTTATTGTATTTATTTTAGAAAATGTATATTGCCATCTAATCGCACATTGATGAACTCAAGGCGGCTTATAGGAATATAAAAACACCATATAAAAGAAATTAAAATGATAAAAAGAAAAATAATAAAATAATAACTCCCCCCAACCCCTCCCCAACCCCAGTAACAACACACATGCAAGCCAGAACCACGTCTTCTGTGATAAAATGTTTGTGTGGGTACTTTCAGTAAAATGGCCTCATCTACACATAGAAACAAACTAAATGAAGTCCACATATTTCCAACACTGCAGTACAAAACATCAGGATGCAGCAGTGCTCTATTATAGAATAGAATAGAAAATAGAATAGAATAGAATTCTTTATTGCCCAAGTATGATTGGACACATATGGACACACACATATGGGTTGTATTCAGGGGTGGGCTACAGCCCGGATGGGGTGGGGACACAGTGGGGTAGTGAAAATGGAGCTCTACCCCAGAGCATCCAATGTGCACTGAAAGAAGTTGAAAGAAAATGCAGGGCATCTTGCATAAGCCACGCCCACAGTGCGGTAGTAAAAGTTTTGGTAGCTCTTCATTGGTTGCATTCCAAGCTTTTCCATTTAGAGATGCCTAAACAGCACAAGGTTTCAGTAATGAATCAGCAAAATGGAGGAACAGGAAGATGTTGTGGTCATTAAGTAATTGTTTAGGACTGCTTCCTACACTTTATCACTTAACTAAAAAAAAGTGGGGGTATACCTCAAAAAGGAGGGAATATTAGCTTTGAGTAGTAAAGAAGGAATAAAATCATAAATAAATAATCTATTTATCATCTGTCTGTCTGTCTATCATATCTATCTATCTATCTATCTATCTATCTATCTATCTATCTATCTATCTATCTATCTATCCATCCATCCATCCATCCATCCATCCATCCATCCATCTTTTCTATCTATCTATCTATCTATCTATCTATCTATCTATCTATCTATCTATCTATCATCTATCTATCTATCTATCTATCTATCTATCTATCTATCTATCATCTATCTATCTATCATCTAAAATATTTAGAAGTTCAACATATTTTGGAAAAACCTTTTCTCAAGGGCACTGTTTTTACCTGATAAACATTTTGATTAGAAATCAGTAGTTGCTAACAATGTCCCATCTCCTTGATATATAGCTATGCTGTCCACATGATCTGGACAGATATTTGGACAATATTAGTTCCCTTGGCTAAGAAATGGAGATGAGCACCATCCCCTAGTGTACGACATGAGCCAAGGAAATATTTAGCTGTTCAATGGTTATTGGGGTAATTATATTGAGGTTAAAGTAGCCTGTGAAGACATCCCATTGAATGTCTATACAGACATGTGATCAAAGACATGTGATCCATTGGAACACATGAATTCAGCTTTAAATAAAGTAAGGGTAGAAAGACATAATTTAAAAAAGTCTTCATCCAAATGCTAAATTTATGTTTATCGTCAAAAAAAAAAGGAGATTAGTATAGATCTATCTCAAACTATTTAGCTCTTCCCAACTAGCCCTACCCTTGTGGGATTCAAACCTGGGCATGGTTCCCAAAAGAATATGGCTAGCTGATGAGAGCTAAATAGCTTGAAATAGATCTATACTAGTGTCCCCTTATTTCTTTGTTGGTAAACATAAATTTAATGCAAAAACAGTTGTTGTGAAAGAGACTGCCTGCGAAGACTCCTAGATTGAAGCTGAAAGGCAAAAATGGGAGTTCTGTCCCATATTTGGGTAGACTAGGTTGCCTGGATTTTTTTATTTTTATTTTTTTTAAAAAACCACTTCTCCATCCAAATGTTGGTGTTTTTCTACCAAGAGTTTAGGAGTGACATGAGTTCACAGCTGAAATAGGAAACACTGCTATTGTAAAACATCTGCAAAAGAGGCTTAATAGCCTGGCTCAGGCAAACATAAGGCGATGCATGATGTAAATACGAATGGAATATGTGAACCCAATTTTACATTTTGGAGTCAGAAAAGCTGCAGCGTGGAAAATGATAAAGACAATGCAATCCAGACCAAATGATCCATTCCTCTCTTGATGCAAATTGTCCAATGAAATACAGTGTCAGGATTGAACTGAATATTATGTTTAAAAAAAAACCAGTTATAAAGAAGAAGTACAGAAAGAGGAATCATGTAGTTTACCAAGCATGACTAATATTTACAGCTGTAAAACAGAACTGATAAGCACCTGCAAAACTGAGTAGAGTCACTTGCTCTTTCTTGTTAGAAAGCTTTCCCACATTCCCCCTCTTTTATTGTTATCATCCACTTTCTTTCTCCTCTCTCTCCATCCTCTGTTTGTTTCTCCTTTCCTTACACAAGTTCCCAACACTTTGACAAAATCACTTTTGAAACAAAAACAAAAACATTTAGAATGGCATTTGGACCAATGTCATAGATTATGCATCATCCCCGTGTTAGAAAGCTCAGTGTTTATGTAAAAATGTTCCTGTCCTCTTGGAGTTCCATATCTCCAGCCAAACAGTAAATCACTGGACTTTTCAGCCCGCTTCATTTTAGAGATGCCTGCAGCTTCCCTGATTTACAGCCAGGAATCACACATATAATATGGAACATCACACATATACTATGGAACATGGCAGCTCATCTTTTGAAATGACTGGATTATGTGTGTCCTCAGCTGGATAGGCTGCCTTATGGTAGCCTTCAGGCAAGTACAAGTCACAGAGAAAGTCTTCATGAAACGTAAATGTCATGATTCCTGCTAATCTATCACTGTTGAAGGCAGGGTTCATGAACCAAAATTAGCAGTCTCACGAAGATTGGAGTTTAGTGTTGAGGCAGATCCCACAAAGGCTAAAATAGGTTTCCAGTCTTCCATTCATCATTCTTGGGGGGCCTTTGAAGTTAATTAACTGGTCAAAATCTACCTTACAATATGAGATCAGGCACAGAATTAAAAATGGAGACTGAATTATTCTCAAATGGAAATTATTCCCTCCATTTATCCCTCTGTGTTTGTATTGATGCAATCTAAAACAGTGACTTTTTTTGGTAATATTACCCAGAGAGAATTCTGTTTTATACAGTTGTGCAGCCAACATCTGAATTATTTTGAAATGTAATGAATTAAAAATATTTCTCAATTTAGCCTGTAACTCTGAACTTTCTTTTTGGTCTTTTATCTAAATAAAAACCTGGAATGCCCTGCTTGACTTTTTAGGACATAAAAGTTGGCTAGATGTAGTAAAGACATATACTTTAACCTATATAACCTTTTTAGGTTAGAATGCAGTAATGCAGACTACTTCTGCTGACTGCAGGCTGCCTGCAATTTGGCAGTTCGAATCTCACCAGACTCAAGATTGACTCAGCCTTCCATCCTTCTGAGATCGGTAAACCACTTAGAGAGGGTTGTAATGCATTGTGAAGCAATATATAAGTCTAAGTGCTATTGCTATAAACAAAAGCAGATTTTCTTTTGTTGCTCTTATCCAAGAATGGACAACATGTTCCATCATACAAAATTCTTACTGTAAAACATACCATTCTGTGTATGTTCCAGAAGTGAATGAACTGTGAAAAGAGGGCTTTCAAAATATTATGATGATATGTTGATCTCAAAATAGGTTCATTCTAAAGCTTAGAAACATAGAAGACTGACGGCAGAAAAAGACATCGTGGTCCATCCACCTGTCTTTTATCTTAGGATGGATATATGTTTATCCCAGGCATGTTTAAATTCAGTTACTGTAGATTTACCAACCACATCTGCTGGAAGTTTGTTCCAAGCATCTACTACTCTTTCAGTAAAATAATATTTTCTTACTTCGCTTCTGATCTTCCCCCCAACTAACCTCAGATTGTGCCCCCTTGTTCTTGTGTTCACTTTCCTATTAAAAACACTTCCCTCCTGAACCTTATTTAACCCTTTAACATATTTCAATGTTTCAATCATGTCCCCCCTTTCCCTTCTGTCCTCCAGGTTATACAGATTGAGTTCATTAAGTCTTTCCTGATACGCTTTATGCTTAAGACCTTCCACCATTCTTGTAGCCCGTCTTTGGACCCGTTCAATTTTGTCAATATCTTTTTGTAGGTGAGGTCTCCAGAACTGAACACAGTACAGTGGTAACTCTATTTAAGAACTTAATTCGTTCCATGATCAGGTTCTTAAGTAGAAACGTTCTTAAGTAGAAGCATTTTTTCCCATAGAATCAATGTAAAAGCAAATAATGCGTGCAAACCCACAAGGAAAGAAATAAAAGCTCAGAGTTTGGGTGGGAGGAGGAGGAGGAAGAAGAAGAAGAGGACAGGAGCTGCCGAAGGAAGAAGGTGAGGTGAGCGCCCCCTTTTGCCTTTCTGTGCCCAGATGCTCTGGGAGGCAACCTCGCGCCGGGTGCATGGGAGGCAGCATGAGGGAGTCACCACTGAGAAGTGGTTTCTTCCCTTTCCAAGTGCCCAGAGAAAGGAAAAAGCTTTGTTCTCTCTGGACTGCCAAAGCCTCCTTAAGCACCACCGAAAGGCTCCTCTGGCAGCCCAGAAAACCCCAGATAGCCTGGATTAAAGGGGAATGGCAGGAAAATGGCTGGGCCTTCGTGCCGCTCTCAAATTTCCTGGGAATTTTTTTCCGGGCTCGGGTTCTTAAGTAGAAAATGGTTCTTAAGTAGATGCAAAAAAATCTTGAGCATCCGGTTCTTATCTAGAAAAGTTCTTAAGTAGAGGCATTCTTAAGTAGAGGTACCACTGTATTCCAAATGTGGTCTCACCAGCGCTCTATACAGCAGGATCACAATCTTCCTCTTCCTGCTTGTTATACCTCTAGCTATGCAGCCAAGCATTCTACTTGCTTTCCCTACTGTCTGACCATACTGTTCACCCATTTTGAGACTGTCAGAAATCACTACCCCTAAATCCTTCTCTTCTGAAGTTTTTGCTAACACAGAACTGCCAATACAATACTCAGATTGAGGATTCCTTTTCCCCAAGTGCATTATTTTACATTTGGAAACATTAAACTTGACTATTTTCAACTCTCTACTTGAATCACTTTATTATGGAATTCTTTGCACATTCTTACAATGAACAAAATTGCAGTGTACAATCTTTCCACTGACCTAGGAAGAAAATACATCTGTGGAGGCAACCAAGTGCCCCACAGCATGTGTCGGTATTTCTGGAGGATACACTAAAACAAATTCATGTCAGATGTAATTCCTAGAAAGCTTCTGGCTCTTTTAGCTAGCATCAATCCAGCTCAATGTTTCCTACTAAGTTTAAAGAAAGCCATTAGCAAGGCTGATGCCATTGACTTCTTCATTCTATCAAATATGGGAACTTTGGCTGGCATTCAAGATAACTTCAATATATAATGATAATACTTGCCAGCTTCCACTTGGATTCAAACTAATCCACATCTACTCTGTCTGCTGCTGCAGACAGTCTACAGGGATTTTGATCGGAATATTAACACATGATTTAGAAGTGCTGACTTATCTCACCAATATCTCTAGCGAAGTTCAACTCATATTCTCAAGGCTGCACATTAGGATCAAGTGAGATCTGGGACAGGCTCTCAGAGAGGAATAAATTATGCAAAAACGTTCTTTTAAAAACTCAATCAGAACCAAAGCTTTCCATTGATCCACTGCTACCTTTCTTTTATTCTAGCCATTCATAGATTTTTGGTGTTACACTTGCTGCTTTAGGAATTATTATTAAAATCATTGGGCCCTTCATAATAAGTATTGTGCTCGATGTAGTAGAAACATCGAAACATAGAAACATAGAAGTCTGACGGCAGAAAAAGACCTCATGGTCCATCTAGTCTGCCCTTATACTATTTTCTGTATTTTATCTTAGGATAGATATATGTTTATCCCAGGCATGTTTAAATTCAGTTACTGTGGATTTACCAACCACGTCTGCTGAAAGTTTGTTCCAAGGATCTACTACTCTTTCAGTAAAATAATATTTTCTCATGTTGCTTTGGATCTTTCCCCCAACTAACTTCAGATTGTGTCCCCTTGTTCTTGTGTTCACTTTCCTATTAAAAACACTTCCCTGCTGAACCTTATTTATCCCTTTAACATATTTAAATGTTTCGATCATGTCCCCCCCTTTCCTTCTGTCCTCCAGACTATACAGATTGAGTTCATTAAGTCTTTCCTGATACGTTTTATGCTTAAGACCTTCCACCATTCTTGCAGCCCGTCTTTGGACCTTTTCAATTTTGCCAATATCTTTTTGTAGGTGAGGTCTCCAGAACTCAACACAGTATTCCAAATGTGGTCTCACCAGCACTCTATATAAGGGGATCACAGATTAAAGCTCATCAACTCTTGGAGGCAAAGTTTAGGAGATGTTACTGTAGGAATGACTCTTCTGCAAATATGCTGGATGTAAACATAGCATATTTGTTACAAAATATGTCCTATGTTCTAACCCTCTAAGCTCCATAGACTGGCAAACAGACAAAATACAGTATTGAGTTTTGGCTGCCAGTAGTAAGCCAAGTTAAGACTTATATTCCCCAGCCAGTAGATTGGCAGTGTCTGAATATGTAAGAGTTATATGGAAACAACAAATGTTTATGACAGTTACTTCAACAAATATCACGAGCTGATAAAGCCAAAGAGCAGTCAAAAGCCTATTATTTAATACACTCTGTTAGAATGGATACTGAGTGAAAACCACTTATGCTATATATCAGAAGCTAAATATCTTTCCAACAGAGTTCGCTTCCTAGAAATGTGAAGATGGTTCTTCATGTAATATAATTCCCTTTGCTTCCTTTGATTTGTCTCCCCATTTTTTTATATTCTTACATTTGAAAACATCCCTCTCAATATCTCAGAGTCGTTTCCATTACTTATGGCAGAATCTACCTCTATAATATTTCCCTTATGGTTATTTCTTATATCTATATGCAGTCCCAGCATTATTTTAAAAAGTAAAAGTCTATATTTTTTTAAGGAAAAAATTGGGAAACATGTGGTCTTAATTTTGTTTCTTTCCAAAGCTTTTTATCTCATACCAGGTTCATATTACAAATGAAAACAAAAGATACCGTTTTGTGGAAAGTGGCAGAATTCTAGCACACCATTTAGGAAATTAAAAGAAGTCTCCAAATTAGACAAGGCTACCAAATGGATACAGAATCCAGATTTCTCACTTGAAGCACATAATAGTCACATTCACATTATCCTTCTTCAGACCCATTATGTGAAAACCTAGCTCTCTTGAAAAATCTATAATGCTGAGAAAGGTGGAAGTAAAGCGAAGAAAAGAACAACTTGGATGGATTCAATTACTGCACCAAAGAATGGACAGTTCAGCCTGGACAACATGAAGGATCAGATTGGAGAACATTCAGAATGGAGAAAATCCACTAAATCACGAAGCGTTGGCACCAACTAGATGATGCATACCCCAAACCAATTAATCCATAGTTTGGCCATACATTTCATTGCTTAACTGTTCCTAATTGCTTTGCTAGTTTAGGTATATAGGCCTTACCTGAGCTGACTTGTTAAGACTAGAATAATTACTATGAAGTCCTCCAAATTGCTAATCCTTCGTCCTTCTCACATATTCTAATCTGCATGGAATAAATTGAAAATTCATGGTAATAAATTGTGGAAGGAAAATTATCAGACAGGTGGTCTGTATTAAGCAATGACTTGACAAAGTATGGGATAAAGTATGGGATTTGATTAGAAAGAATGTTTTAATTTTAAGCTGATTTCTTGATACCATGACTTTCCCAGACTTTCTTTGTTTCAGTTCGGAGAGCAAAATCACTCCCTTCTCCTGGATATTCAATCTGCTTTTTGCTGTGTGCTGCTTTTGCCAATTTTACCATTAAATAGGGGACTTTTGGGTCGGTGGTTTTGCTCTGAGAGGACGTGCACAGAACAAAGCCAGAAGCCTTTCTTGATGGGGGTGGGATCCAACTTTTATTATCTTCCATTATATTCTATACACAAATGTCGAACTTGCCACATCATGTTATCATCACATAATGTTTTCCCCATTTGTGGAGCTGAGGTGGGCATGGTCTGTATGTGACTCATCCGGCCCGTGGCCATCAGTATGACAACCCTGCATATAGAGTCTATATGAAGCCACCGGAAGAAGTCATCTGGTCACATAGGTGTGTTACCCTCAATATATTACATATTTCTGCCCTGGGCCAACTAAGCAATGTTCTTTCCCAGTACCTGGAGGCTATTGGGGATTAGATAGAGGAGGTCAGGTTTCAACTTATTTCTGGCAAGAATGAGTAGTTTTCGGTCTCCTGTTTCTGGTGATTTTCCAACATTAACTTTGCCTAAGCATGACCTTTTGCAGTCACAACTAGTAGGCAATTTGAGGAAACCTCTTGAACTCATAGAACTGCTGGAAGAACAGGAGAAATCTGGCTAGTGGAGTATTTGCACAGGTTTGTCTTATGAACCATTTGCACGCCTCCTTAGATTAGGAGGACTTGTCCACAATGACTGGTTGGTTGGTTGGTTGGTTGGTCGGTCCGTCCGTCCGTCCGTCCGTCCAACCAACCAACCGTCCAACCGTCCAACCAACCAACCAACCAACCAACCAACCAACCAACCAACCAACCAACCAACCAACCAACCAACCAACCAGTTATTTAAATAACTAAATAACTAAATAACTAAATAACTAAATAACTAAATAACTAAATAACTAAATAACTAAATAACTAAATAACTAAATAACTAAATAACTAAATAACTAAATAACTAAATAACTAAATAACTAAATAACTAAATAACTAAATAACTAAATAACTAAATAACTAAATAACTAAATAACTAAATAACTAAATAACTAAATAACTAAATAACTAAATAAATAACTAAATAACTAAATTGTGTGTCCAATCACACTTGGCCAATAAAGAATTCTATCTATCTATCTATCTATCTATCTATCTATCTATCTATCTATCTATCTATCTATCTATCTTCTATCTAAATAAATAACTATTATTGGGGAGTTGGGAATGCAATTCATCTTTGTGACCATGATTGCTCAAATGAAATGGTCACTGTCAGAAGTATTTTACTGTACTGAAGCCATAAAAACAGTTTAGGACTCAAAAGCCCTTAGTTTGCAGACATATCACCTAGTGCTGTCAGTGAGATTCCCCAAATCTCTCTAAGAAATGTCAAATGCCTTAAAACATCTTTGCTAGTAGAGGACATTGGGACTGGCAGAACTGACAGGGATTGAGAAAAGGCAAACGTCCCTCTCCCATTTTTTCTTGATTTCATATAAATCAAGGCTAGTAGCATCCCATATATTATCAAATGAGTTGTTTTAGGGAATCATTTAAACCATGACAGATCAACAGGCAAACAGTAAATTGCCCTTTCAGGTTTGTTTTGTTCCCCACAGTGGGATATTTCTTTTTTGTTTCATTGTTTGATTAAGAAAAGAACACCATTCATTAATGCTACCAGATACTATCTGGATGCTTATCAGATTTATTTATTATATGTATTTATGTGCTGCCCCACTCCTGAAGGACTGTGGACGGCTGAATCCAGATGTGATGTATCCAACACCCCATTGTCTTAAGGCAAGCTATCCAGGTAGAAGCATTAGCATTTGGAGAGAAGCGATGTGAAGCTGGCTGCTGCCATAGGAAACGGAGTATTTACAGATTTAGCATTTTCAAATTAATAGGCCTATTTAAAACTGTCTGGGGGAGGGAGGGAAAATTAACCTCCCCTTATTTGGATAATTTTCATGACACTCACTAGCACTTTTTAAAATTATAAATGGCAGGTTTCATCCTCCTTCTCTCCCTCCCATCCCCGATTATTTGCATCCCACATGGCTGAATTAAGAAAATTACTAATCAGGAAAATAACTAGGAAGTGAATGAATGTTACCAAAATGTACATGTGCTTGTCACTCCATGAAGATGGATTCTGGCCATGAGACGTAGCAATGTGGCAAGAGGGGCGGCATACAAATCTAATTAATAATAATAACAACAACAACAGCAATAACAATAATAATAATAATAATAATAAAGCATTCCTCTCTTCCTTTTCCTCCCAGCTCAATGGAATTTTACATACTGCATACAGAGTTTAATATAATTGAAGATAATGTTTTTGTAGCAATTAATTAAGATTTGAGCAACATATATGACATATTAATTGAACAACATATTAGTTGAAAGAAAACCATCAATTTTGCATAGCAATTGGAAACCCACATATAGGTTATAGGTTGGCACTAGAGACTCAAAATCTCTGCTCAAACCTAGAGGGGTCCAATACTTAGAATTCAATAAAAATGATGGATTCGGACTATGGACTGTTGATTGAAGGCACCAGAAATCCATAATCTTAACATCAAGTGCAGTGGTCCTAACAATTTTGTGTAAGCTTTGACTTACATACAGTATATGTCACCTATTTTTCAGGAGCTGTGCTGGCTGCCAATCTGTTTCCAGGTACAATTCAAGGTGGTGGCTATTACCTTTAAAGTTCTCTGTGACTTCGGTCATTTGAAGGACTGCCTGTCACCCATTACATCCAGCAGAACAAGACAGCAGATCCCATTGATTAGAACTGTCATCTACCAACTGACCATGAATAAGCGTGTATCAGAGTCTGTTGCAGAAAAATCAATTGCCAGAAGCACACACAGATAATTGGTTCAGTTGGATTCATTACCTTCTTTACAAACATAGTAATATATATATAAAAGGAGGAACGAGATGCACTTAACAATTTGAAGAAAAACAACAATGTAATCATTCTCCCAGCAGATAAAGGAAACTCCACAATAGTGATGAACATATCAGACTACAGAGAAAAACTTTCCATCCTACTACAAAACCCTGCCTACAAACTTCTAAACACAGATCCTACCACCTACCTAGAAAAAACCACCAAATCCAAAATAAAAGCCTCTCCCATCAGTGAAGAAATCCAACAAAGAATCATCCCCAGAGAAAAATCTTCCATATGTCCAAAACTCTATGGCCTTCCAAAAATACACAAAGAAGGAATACCTCTCAGGCCAATAGTCAGCTCCATAGGCTCCCCTCTACAAAATCTTGCCAAATTTTTAGCCAAATATCTTCAGCCCTATACAGAAACTATCACCTCATATGTACAAAATTCATTCCACTTTATACAAATAATTAAAAAACAAAACCTACAACCTGGTGACCTACTAGTGAGTTTTGATGTCGTATCCCTTTTCACCCAAATACCTATTAAAGAAGCCTTAACAGCTATCCAAAACAAACACAAGCCCCCCAGTCTTCGGAGAGGGGCGGCATACAAATCTAAGTAATAAATAAATAAATAAATAAATAAATCTTAGATCTAACCAACCACTGTCTGACTAATACATACTTCATCTATAATGAACAAAGATATAAACAGATAGAGGGAGCCCCCATGGGATCACCCCTCTCAACTGTCATCGCCAACCTCTATATGGAATATTTTGAAAATAATGCATTGGAACAATCTAAACACAAACCTAAACTTTGGCTGAGATATGTTGATGACACTTTTGTAATTTGGCCACATGGAAAAGAAAAACTGGACAATTTCCTCACACATCTCAATAGCCTACACCCCAAAATACAATTTACTATGGAAACAGAAGCCAATGATCAACTTCCCTTTCTGGATGTACTAATCTATAAAAAACCCAATGGCACCCTAGGACACACCATCGACCAAAAGAAAACCCATACCAACCGTTATTTGAATGCACACTCCCACCACCACCCCGCACAGATCACCTCAGTAGCCAAAACTCTCATCACCAGAACCAAACGCCTAGCTGACCATGAGCACTTAAAAACTGAATTGAACAAACTCAAAGATGTATTAATTTCTAATGGATTTGAAAGGAAAACAATTACAAACCTAATAAAAAAGAGACACCCCCCAAAAATCAAGACCAAGAACAGGACAATGGTACCACCCTCCTCCCCTACATCAAGGGCACCACAGACAAAATTAGTAAAATTCTACACAAACATAATATCAAAACTTCATTTGTCACTAACCAAAAAAAATCAAACATCCTAAAAACCCCAAAAGATAAAATCCAACTAGAACACCAAGGAATCTATGAAATCCCTTGCAAAACATGTGCAGCCACATACATTGGACAAACCAATCGAAGAGTGAGCGCACGCATTGCAGAACATAAGAATGCAGTTAAAAAAGAAGAAAAGACTTCCTCCCTTGTCCAGCACATTAAAAAAACAGGGCACCAAATTGACTTTGAAAAAACTAAATTACTTTCCAAAACAGAAAATTTATACAGAAGAATTACTATGGAAGCGATAGAGATAGAGAAACACCCCCTCTGCATGAACAAAAGGAATGATACGCCCCGCCTACCAGAGATTTGGAAACCAGCCTTAAAAACATATTATAATCATCACCATGTCAATCCTTCAAGTAATTGTGATTCCACCAACCAATCAAATCACTAAAACATAGTCACCCAATCTATTTGCTACATTCAAACCAAATCTCCACCCCCAACACTACATATAAGCAACAAATGGCAGTTGCAAACATTCCATATTTACAGCAACACGACACCAAGAGAGGGCTGGGGATATAGAATGGACCAGAGAACAGAGTGGGCTGAGTCACACCCAGCCTTAAGCCTAAGTTTTCAGTTTTGAGTCTCTGCAAAGACTCAGAAGTGTTTAGCTCCCATTGGCTGACTTAGTCGCTATGCCTATTCATTGGCTGACCTTGTTAACATGGCTCTCCCAGTTCATAACAGGTCCTTCACAGAGTGACCCTTTCTTTATAGAACATAAGTCATACAGAATCACCTATGTGTGAGTTGAGTAGCTATATAAATTTGTTTAATAAATAAAATGAGCACAAAATTGGTGCTGAGTTCAGCACCAATTCAGTTTGGTAAAGAAAATTAGGAGTATGTGAAGAATACTGTGCAGTAGAAGACATAGTACCATATTTCTCTTTAGAGAATCAAAGATCCAAAGTCACCTTTGATACTGAACATTTGTAGAAATGGCATAAGGAGTAAAGAAGAAATAAATAAAAAATCAGTGTTGTATTTTATGGATTTAGCTTACCCAGCTAAATGGGGCTCTCTTTGAAAAGTACCCAGAAGCTTCAGTTAGTTCAGAATGTGACTGTCCACGTGGTTTTGTGCATGCCTAAATGTGCACATTATCATCTCTTCTGTAGGAGTAGGCATCGGCTGCCGATTTGCTTCCAGCTCCAATTCAAAGTGCTGGTTGTCATCTTCAACAACATGTTACCTACATGGTTTGGACCAGCTATTTGAAAGATCATCTTTTCCCAGTCACATCTATCCAACTCACCAAAGCTGGGAGGCAGGATCTCCTCTCCTAAGAAGGTCCATCTAGTGGGACCATGAAGAAGGGCATCCTCCATTGTTGCTCTTTCCCAACGGAACATCATCCCCATGGAGGTAAGATTGGCCTCCACCGTGACACACTTTCACAAGACCCTGAAGATGTGGCTTTGCCAATGGGTCTGAGGACTCGGAGGGGGATGGAGCTCAACTAATGGATCATTTGATTGTTGTCACTGGAAAAGGGAAAGATTATTACTTTTTAACTGTTTATATTGGACTTTTATTCTTACTAGTTGCTTAGAGTTAGATGACCATAACTTTTAAAAATGATCTTCATTATTTGAATAACTAACTAAAGAGAAAGGTCAGATTGTGATTTGGTGGAAGATATTGGGGAAGATAGGTTTAGAGTGGCATGCTTTTCCTGTCTGGAGGTTGTATGGAAATATAGATGGGAAAGAATAGGCTTTGATTAAACCCTACGAGGCTTGAGAACCTGTAGGTTCTGGGCTCTCCAAACCCAGATCAGAAAAGTTTTCATCTTTGGTGTATTGTATTCCAATATCTGGAACCTGTGTGTAAATAAAATGACTCCTGCTCCAGGAGAGCTTCTGCATAATTTTATCTTATATTTCAATTAGGTCATTTCCTGAATTGGAAGATTTGCTCAGGGTCCTTCCTGCTTTGATCAGTTAGATTAGATTTTTCAACATGCACTGCATGTCCTTAAAAATCATCAGGAAGCTGCAGATGATCCAGAACACAGCAGTGAAAGTAATACAGGACATAATGCGGTTGATCTATTTAACATCATTATCAGGAAACCACACCCTCTCTTGCTAAGCTTCCGGGTGTAATTCAATGTTCTAATTATCATATAAAGCCCTCTTAGCAAGGACTGATTATCTTCTCATTATTTGCACATTTATAAGGCTGTCCAACTCATAAATTATTAAAAAAGAAAATAAGCAAGCAAGCAACCAAGGACAAACCCATGGCAATAATAATAATAATAATAATAATAATAATAATAATAATAATGATCGTACACACTCTGAAAAGAATCCCACTGCCCATCTGCCCAATAGCCTAGCCCACTAGAATTCAGATCAGGTAATTTATCATACATTTCTGTGAATTCTAGAGGGGTATAAAGGTGCCTGTAGCTTTGAAGCTGACTAATGTTGTCTGCCACTTAGAGCTCATTAGATACTATAGTTTTGTTTGCCACGGACTGTAAGGAATTGTTTTGTTTTGGTTTTTTTAAAATTGTAGTTTTGGAGGAATGGAGGTTTTTTGTTTTTCATTTTTTTCCCAATAATGTTAAACATAATTGGCTCTTGCAAAGCCAGCAAGATACTCCAATGGATATGTACACCTTTATTTCAAACTGAGGGTCAAAGCAAAATGTTGCGAACAAGCTTAAGTCCAGTTACAGCATTCTGGTTTGTAAAGTAACAAAAGTGTTCAATCAGATTCCAAGGGTTTCCTTTCTTGTATTTATTTATTTTTTTGAACTGAGCTTCCTATCAACCTCTTCACTGTAAGAGCAATCAGTTTGAGCCACTTTAACCCGAATAACTCGGAATTTCTGGTGCTCTTGAAGGCGGAATACGGCTCAGGTTCCTGGTTCTAACGCAGCAGACCTGGCAAGATATAAAAACCATTGTTTGGTGGCAAGAAGGGAAAACCTTTTCTGCCAGGATGTCACCATTTCCGAATCAATTTAATTAAGAACACTGTTCTTCAAGTGATAAACAAAAGCAATGAATGTCTAAAGTAAAATCTATTAGAAAATTAGAAGTTATTAAGCAGCTATTGCCACTTTGATTCATTGTTATCTAAGCAGAGAAACAGAATGACCTAGAGCAGATTGGGGGGGGGGGGACAATGGTGGCAGGAGCAGATTCTGACTTCCAGCTGGCTTCCCCATTAAGTTTCTTGTGGGAATCTGGCAAGGAACATTGGGAATCTCCCTTTCTTCCTCCCTCCCTTTCCGCATCAGGCAGGTAAGTTGTTGCTGCTGAGGGAGGGAGGGGGCAAGGAATTGAGGACCCGGATTGTGGGGGCAATATGCTGGCTCTGTTAAAAAGTGCTTTTGCTAACATGTTGTAAGCCGCCCTGAATCTAAGAAGAAGGGCGGCATAAAATTGAATGAATGAATGAATGAATAAATAAATAAATAAATTGCTGAGTTGCCTGGGAAACTGTCACAGAATGTTGAAAATGAAGATCACATGACTGCAGCAACCAATTTATTTATTTATTTATTTGATTTTTATGCCGCACTTCTCCTTAGACTCAGGGCAGCTTACAACATGTTAGCAATAGCACTTTTTAACAGAGCCAACATATTGCCCCCACAATCTGGGTCCTCATTTTACCCACCTCGGAAGGATGGAAGGCTGAGTCAACCTTGAGCCGGTGATGAGATTTGATAGCACTTAAGTAGTTATGTACAACTTTCCCAAGTTTCATTTCTTTGGGAGTCATTGGTCCCAGATTCTTTTCTTTTTTTTACACACTGTCTAAGTTAGGCCACTTGAAGTAACCTGACCTACCATGAACTGCTTTTCCCAATTAAAGGTCATAATCAGGCAGGGGTTCCTCGTCGCTATCACTACCAGTGTGGCTGGGTGTGCAGTTTCGGAAGACCGAAGAGCAAGCACCCATGCACGTGCAAGATTTGGCTTCTGTGCAGATGTAGGAAGAAAGATCTCATGTGAGGATGTGCGTGGCGAGAGAGATTTTGCCGATTTTTGGCATTTTTTGCTGGGCAGAAGGAAAAAAAATGCCAAAAATCGGCAAAAATCTCACATGCGAGAGCATCCTTGTGCAAGACCTGGCTTCCTGTGCATGCGCAGAAGCCAAATCTCACCTGGGAGCATGTGTGCCTGCCCACTGGTCAACTGGAGCTGAGTGCGCAGCTCCATTTTTGCTACTGGTGCGATGGCGTCAAGCGCACCGGTAGGAACCCAATACTGGTCATAAGAGTGTTTTAGTAGTGTATAGATAGGTAGATACAGTGGTACCTCATCTTACAAACTTAATTTGTTCTGTGACAAGGTTCGTAAGTAGAAAAGTTCATAAGATGGAACAATGTTTCCCATAGGAATCAATGTAAAAGCAAATAATGTGTGCAATCTCAAAACTCACCCATTTTGCCTTGCGCTGCTGGGAATCCCTGCCTACGGACTTCCATTGCCAGCCGAAGAGCCTGTTCTTGCACTGCTGGGACTCTCCTGAGGCTCCCCTTGCTGGGATTCAAAGCAGCACTGGCAAAAATGAAGGGAATCCCAGCGAGGGGAGCCTCAGGGAAATCCCAGCAGTGCTGGAAATGGAAGTCCGGAGGTGGGGTTTCCCAGCAAAGGCGCCTCACGGGAATCCCAGCAGCACAAGAACAGGTGCTTCGGCTGGCAATGGAAGTCCGGAGGTGGGGATTCCCAGCGAAAAGAGTCTCAGAAGAATCCTAGCGCTTCAGCTGACAATGGAGATCCAGAGGCGGGGAATCCCAGAGGCGGCGGTGGCTTGGGTTCATAAGGTGAAAATAGTTCAGAAGAAGAGACAAAAAAATCTTAAACACCGGGATCGTATCTCGAAAAATTCGTTAGAAGAGGTGTTCGTAAGACAAGGTACCACTGTATTTAGATTTTTACTGCAAATACTGTACTTCTCCATCTTGGGGAGAACAGAAAATGCAGATTGGACAAGTGAAAATAGGAAATACTGGCACAAATGCAGACTAACCTGTTTTAGAATAGAATAGAATTCTTTATTGGCAAAGTGTGATTGGACACACAAGGAATTTGTCTTTAGTGCATATGCTCTCAGTGTACATAAAAGATACATTTGCCAAGAATCATGAGGTACAACACTTAATGATTGGCATAGGGTCAAATAAGCAATCAGGAAACAATCACTATTAATGGAATATAACTTGAAAGCAAGAAAACAATCTTAAAGGAACCGAAACATTTGGATAAAACTGGAAGCTTGTGTGCTGGACATGTCACATGCACACTACATCTGCCCCAGCTCCAGAAAGGAAAAAAATGTTGTGAAATGTCAAGTGATGACAACATGGCACCACAAGTTTCACATCCCTGCACTGAATCAGAGGTGATTGTGCTGTCCTTGGTGCTGAAGATGCAATTCTAATGCTCCTTTTACCATACAAAGTATGCAAACAAGAGTGATGGGATAATAAAGATACCGGGGGGGGGGGGGGGGTGTTCTACATGGCAAATGTCCATCACAGGGAAATGACTTTTAGTTGCTGAGAGAGTTTGGAATGATTTTTAGCCTATGGAGAAGCCATCAGGCTAAATAGGATGAGAACATATAAATACAGGGGGTTTTGGGAAGTGAAATGCCCCTTAACCTCTTTTAACACTTCAGCTAAATCTTTGTTGAAAGATTTTACAAGATGTTTTAATTTGGACTGGTTGCCAGGGTGAAGTAGGAGTTTACTCTGAATGTGTTCCTTTTGAGATTGCCAGGGGCCGTAGGAGATAGAGAAATCATGCTCATTCCAATTTAATTCTGAAATGTCAGTAGTTGATACCATGTATGATTAAGTTCTAGTACAGTGATAGCAAACCTTTTTTTCCTAGCGTGCCAAAAGAGTGTGGGAGTGCCCACACCCATAATTCAATGCCTGGGGAGGATGAAAAAAGCTTCCCCCAATCCCCAGAGGCCCTCTAGAGGCCAGAAACAGCCTGTTTCCCAACTTCTGGTGGGCCCAGTAGGCTCTTGGTTCACCCTCCCCAGGCTCCAAAGGCTTCCCTGGAGATGGTGGAGGGTAAAAACACCCTCCCCTATCCCCCTGGAGGCTCTCTGGAAGCCAAACATGCCCTCTGAGAGCCTTTGTGGGAGCCAAAAATCAGCTGGGGAGCACACACATGTACCTTGGAGCTGAGCTAGGGCAATAGCTCGTGGGCCAGCAGATATGGCTCCGCGTGCCGCCTGTGGCAACTGTGTCATAGGTTCACCATCACTGTTCTAGTATGTAAGTCAGGGTAGGCCTGACCTATACCTCCTTTATTTTTGACCTAGGCTTCCTGATCAAATAATACAGCACAAAAACCTATTTTTATTTTACCATCTGTGAATTAGTGTGTAATAAGTCTTGCTTTTAATTCTTGACAATTGTATCTTTTGTTTTATGTACACTGAGAGCATATGCACCAATGACAAATTCCTTGTTTGTCCAATCACACATGGCCAATAAAGAATTATTTTCTGTTTTATCCTCTCCTATCCCATCCCATCCCATTTCTATTTCTCTATTTCTCTATTTCTCTATTTCTCTATTTCTCTATTTCTCTATTTCTCTATTTCTCTATTTCTCTATTTCTCTATTTCTCTATTTCTCTATTTCTCTATTTCTATATTTCTATATTTCTATATTTCTATATTTCTATATTTCTATATTTCTATATTTCTATATTTCTATATTTCTATTCTGTATGTAGAATTTGATGTTTTAATGATTTTTATTTGTTTGGCTGCTTTTATTGTTTTATTTTTTTTAAAGTATTGTAATATATTTTATGACTTGTAAGCCTCCCTGAGTTATTGACTGAGATGGGCAGCCATAGAAATTGAACAAACAAATATCCCCCGCCCCCAGTTCCACTGCAAATCTTCAGACAGTGGCGGCAAATATTATGCATAAAGATACTCAACTAAAACTTTTCCATGGAAACCCACGGGGGTGGGGGTGGGGGAGATATGAGCAAGGATAACCTTTCAGCCCAGGGAAAATAACAGTCAGTGTTTCTCACCTCTTGCAAATGTTAAAATGGCTCTTTATTTTAAATACAGAAAAGAATTCTGATGCTCCAGGAACACTACACTCTGGTGTAAAAGCTTTTCAATGGCTTTCTTTGTCACTTTGAAAAAAAAGAAAAATCAGTGGAAAAGTGGTCTGATTGCACTTCACATTCTTTAAAGAGCACACTACAAATTGCAAGATATTTCTGCAGGTCAAGAGAACAAAAATGAAGTACCTCTTCACATGCATTATATTTTCACTCTCTCTTCAAAGATTTGCCTAGCTTCACAGCCAACCAAAATAATTTTCATGTTGGAGGTGGAGCAGCAAATGGCATCTTTCCTGCCCCAAGTTAGGATGAATATTACCCAAAATATATCTTGGAGCTTAATTTGCAAGGGGGGGCAAGGGGAAGCAACCTTTTTTTAGTGTAAAAATAAAATAAGAACTAGTTAAACTAGGGGAAAAAAACTTGTTTCCTTAAGGATTATCCACTACAGAAGACCATTAGATATTAGTGAAAATGTCTGAGACCATATCAAAGGTGCTTTCCTTCAAGATGCAACTGGACTTCCTGTTTTTTTCTTTGAAGACATTTGGCTTCTCATCCAAGAACCTTCTTCAACTCTGACTGGATGGTGGGGAAATGGAAGGATTTATTTTCCTTGCAGACAGTTGGTCATTTAGCAGGTTTATCTGGATCATCGGGGTTCAGATGAGTGGCGCAAAGGAGTATGGAGCTTTCTTCGACTGTTGAAAGACTCCATTAAAGAATCTCCATACTGTATTATTATTTAATAATACATATATTAACTGCAGCTCGACTGGTTTACACTCAAAACTGGAAAAAAAGAAAATGTACCATCAAAGGATCTACTAATTAGGAAAATACTGGAATGTGCAAAGTGGAGTAAATTTACTTTAGAATTACAGAACAAACCGGACAAAGAATACTATACCGTTTGGGGTAAATTTTATAATTGGATTGATGGAAAGAAGGGAATAGAATAACTGTAAATTCAAAAACAAACGGAGAAACCAAAGATACAGAAATGTAACTGTAAATATGTTTTTTTTTACATTTGATGTTTTTGTTGCATATTGCTTTTCTTCTTGTTGTTCTGTTGTTTCTGATGGGACCCATAACATGACCTGCCTTCCCATCCCGGTGGGCTAGCTGTAGAGGTGGGTTCCTTCCGGTTCGCACCAGTTCTATAGAATCAGTAGCAAACTGTTGGTGATGTCACAGTGACTTCATGGAACCGGCTCGGTCCGTGCCACTCCATGAGTGCCGCCATTTTATTTAAAGGAATTTTTTGGAGGGGTTTTTTTGGAGGGTAATTTTTTTGCTGAATTTTTTTCTTCTGCGCATGCACACAAGCTGAGTTTATGGCACTGCGCATATGCCGCCATCTTGTTTTTAGCTTTTTTGGGGGGAGGGATTTTTGGCATTGCGTATGCGCAAGTGCCCACCCAGCACAGAAGGAAGCAAACTGTCAGCGAGGTACGCTAGAACCAGTTGGATGTTATTGGTGGAAGGGCAGTTCTTCAAATAATCAGGGTTAGAAATAACCCGGGATGTTATTCATATGGGTGGTCTTTGAATAATAAATGCAACAGATTGTTCTCATCTAAAGGTTGTCTAACATAACTCTCCATGCAAATATTAGCCACCATATTGTCAAGGAAGTTTCCAAGAACAATGATACTTTCTTTTCTTTCTTAAAGGTGATGAAGATAATTATTCCTTTTCCTCCTTCCCTTTTCTTTGGAGAGAGATATCATATATTAAATGAGTGTGAAGTCTGGTTCTTTTCCATGAGAAGATAGGAAAAGCCAAGGAGGACAAGTATAAATCCCTCAATAAAAGGGAATTTACACTAGCACTTCTGTAAGTGCTATTTTCACATCAATCACATTAAACAACCATTGTCTGGTTTGTGTTGTGAACCAGATTGTATAACATCTGATGGCACATTCGCACAACCATTTCATATAATAGAGATTGTAGTCATTTGTAGGCTGTGCAGAGCATATTTTACAAATGGGCAGCCTATCACTTTCTATATTTAAAAGTAAATTTTAAATTGTTAGGATGCTTTGCCATAATGTACTCAGCAACTTTCATTTCTCCAAAACCTTTGTCATCAGCAGCAACCTCCCAAGATTGATTTCTGAACATGTGTAGCATTTTGTTTCTTAAAAATAGAGCAAAAATAGTTTACTACCCAGTGAAAATAACTTCATGCTTTGTTCCCACCAAGAGTAATGTCAACCCTGCAGCAGTGAGCATTCCCTTAGCAAAATGACATCCATACTTGGAAGTCATAGATTAATTGCTGAGCTTTACACATGAGCATTTGTAGGGGAATACAAATCAATACTTCATATCTGGGTTATGATGTAACAGGGAGTAAAGTGGAAAGTACCATTAATCATACATTAACTATAGAACATTCCTAGATAATATGCTGTAAATAAAAGCACTAGTATGTTGAAATGTGCACTGGCCCTAATGGGGAATGTTATTTAAAAAGAAAACCAAGCAATCATTTAAAATAGGTGACAAGGTGGCATATTCGGCTGCCTAATACTGCTTTTTAAGGTCATTTTTGGGGTACAACAATTTAATGCAATGCCATGCAGGCTTTTTTTTTTAAATCACCCTGTAATATTTAATATCTTCACTAAACTCATATCTCAAGCAACCATAAGAAAGGTGTTACATCATCATTCTCATCATTGTAATTATGATCAGGACCATGATCATCACTGTCCTGATTATCTTTATTTTTTAACTCAAGATGTTTTATTTATTATGTGAGTATTTTGAAGACAATCCATTTCATTTTACAGAATAAAAAACAGTAACAGATATACTGATAGTGATAATGATAATACACATAACAATTACAACCATATTTATAATTATGTTAGCTTATTATACTATTATAATTATTAGTTATACTAGTATATTTATAGTTATAAATAACATTCATATCTTACTTACACATAACAATTATCTTTTTTCATCTAATTTCTACCTCTTATCTCTAACCATTGACAAAACCTATTCCATGTTGAATAGTATTCTGTGTCTCCTTTACCTTCTATTTTCAATGTCAATCTATCCATCCCTGCACAATCCAACATTTTCTGAATTATATTGTCATCTGGTAGGGGGTTCCCATTTTCCAGTATTGTGCAAATGCTATTTTTGTTGCTGTCAATATTTTAGAATATTCATAACTGGGAGAGCCAATGATAACAAGATCAGCCAATGAATAGGTATAGCAACTAAGTCAGGCAATGGGAGCTAAACACATCTGAGTCTGTGCAGAGAATCAAAACTGAAGCCAGAAGGCAGGGCATGGCTCAGCCCACTCTGTACTCTGAAATGAAACTAACTGGCCTCTCCTGCCTGTGTTTGCTTGTAACTGAAGAAGAATCTTCATTGGTATTGTATATACATGCTGGTATATAATAAATAAGTTTCTTATTTAAATCATTTCTACTGCAGCCATCTGCCTGTGTGTGCTTACAGGATTTAATTTTCTGCAACAAACTCTGATACAATACATGTAGTACTAAATATATAGTTCCTCAATATAGAGTTACTCAAATAACACATCCTAGATCTGAACGAATGAAATATTCTCATTGAATACTTTGTTCTGTACAAAGTTGAATGTGCACAACAGCGTGTGAAATTGATTGTTAATCAGTGTTGCTTCCTAAGTGGACAGTTTGATTTCACAGAAGTTTGATTTACTTGGAGTTATATTGTGTTATTTAAGTGTTCCCTTTATTTTTTCAAGCAGTGTTTTATCATTGTGATCACAGTCATCAATGTTAAATTTATAACATTTTTAACATTGTTAAATTGAATGTATTATTTTCTATTCTATGGAGGGCAGCATAGTTAAGACACTGGGCTTTTCAGTTTTCAGTTTCCACATGACAGAGTGAGTTCCCATCCTCACCCCTCCTCCTGCTAACCTAGCAGTTGGAAAACATACAAATACAAATACTCATCTCAAATGATCTAAGCCCCAGAGCTCACTATAACAGCTTTGCCAAAAAGGGTTATTAACCTAATTTGCAAAGCTTCATCCCTGGTAACATTGTATTGCCATCTAGGGCATACAAAACCTTTGCTAGACCAATTCTCGAATACAGCTTGTCTGCCTGGAATCCTACACTGTATATCAGACAGCAAGATCCCATCCTCAACCCCCCCAAATTTTAACCTTAGACAATCTACCATTGACCTCAGCCCATTCCTAAGAGGTCTGTAAGGGGCATAAATAAGCGCAGCAGTGTCCCTGTCCTATTGTCTCCATTAATTCATCTCTAATTTCATGTCCATGTTTATACTAATACAGTAATACCTCGTCTTATGAACCTAATTGGTTCCCGGGGGAGGTTCATAAGGCGAAAAGTTCGTAAGACGAAACATTGTTTCCCATAGGAAACAATGTAAAATGAATTACTGCGTCCAACGAAAACAAAACAGCCGGGCGCTTCTCAGCGTTCTCCCAATACCGAACCCAGAAGTTCGGCAAATATTCGGGTTCGGGAGGCCGCCGAGAAGCCCCACCGTCTGGCTGTCACTTTTTGAAACAGCTGGGGGGCTTCCCAACGTCCTCCTGAACCCGAACGCCAAACCCGAACTTCCAGGTTCGGCGTTCGGGAGGCCGCCGAGAAGGCCCCCCCCCCGGCTGTTTCAAAAGGTGACAGCCGGGCGGCGGGGGCGTGTTCGTAAGACGGAAAACGTTCGTAACAAGAGGCAAAAAATTTCCGAACCCCGGGTTCGTATCTCGGGTTGTTCGTATGGCGAGAGGTTCATATCATGAGGTACCACTGTACCTGCTATCTCAAATATGTTCTGAATGAATGAATGAATGAATGAATGAATGAATGAATGAATGAATAAAATAGGTACCACTTTGGTAAGAAGTTAATAGCACTCCATGACATCATGCTGGCCACATGACTATAGAAACATCTTTGGACAGCATTGACTCAATGGCCTTGAAACAGAGATGACCTATAGTGAGCAATGACTAGCGGAGTAAAATCTGCAAGGACTCCTTTTTTTTAAACTATTCTATAGTCAGTGACACTAGAAGTAAAACCTAATGGTGCCTTTACTCACATAAAATATGGCCAACATTTTGACATGACTGCTTCAGATACGTATCAATCTATTCCTACACAATCATTTTCATTCCTTTTGAAAAACATTGATTCCTTGTAACAGAACACATATCTTTTTACCAACATTTGCACACCTGGCACATCTTTAGCAAACACTCTATCAAGATACATAATCTCATCAGTTTTCTTAGAAGCTGCCTGGACCAATAACTGCATTTACTTTTCCTACACTTCCTTTCTTAGTAACGTTTTTTGGAAGTGGTTTGCCATTGCCTTTTTCCTTGGGATGAGGGAAGTGATTGGTCCATGGTTACCCAGCTCTCTTTAGGAGAGTAGGGTGAACTCTAGAACTCTCAATCTCCCAGTTTTTAGCCTGATACCTTAACTGTGAAACAAAATCGGCTCTCCGGCTTTTGTTAGTTTTATGCAATTTATGTGTAACTTGAAATAGTTCACTCCACTTTATCTGCACTATACTACCTCAGTCTTCAACGTCTTAATTTGCAAGATGCATATTCCTCACCATACTGTTCATCTTATCTAATATTCAGAGTGAATAATTTGTGTTGTCAGCCAACAGTGCATCATCTGCACAAAAATACCTATGTGCATTAATGTTGCCATAAGCAACAATGAAAAATGTATTGATAAATGCATAAACACAAGGGAATATTCCCATGTCCTTATCCAGTTCCCTGCTCAATACTGAAACTTTCACATATTTATTTCCCTTTCTGCTTTATTTTATTATACGGTACTCTTAAAAGTATCCTGTAACCAAAGTTCAGTTCCACATTTCTGCAAAACATTTCATAATTCATGACTGCAGTGTTCCATTTATCGAAACTTTTTTCCAATTAAATGTGATTTTTCACATCTTTACTCTGGCATAAGTTACAATGCACTTCCGATATATTATTCAGTGGCCTCACTAGAACCTTTTCAATCACAATTCTTCCAAAAATTTCCTCTTAGGTGCTTAACCATCTAATCTCACTAGATTTTCCATCCACTCTTGTTACGTCTTTAACAACATTCTTCCAATTATTAGACACAGATAGCTGACTGCACATTGACATTAAACAAATTGCACAATCACTCGATAAGGAAATCATGCCCACATTTTAACATTTTTTCCACTTAGAGTACTTATACGTACAACCTAACTAAATTTAGATGATCTCATTTAAGTCTTCCTTGAATCTATTCTTACATCCTAATTGCATTGTTATTTCACTCTTTGTCATATAAGTATCATTCTCTCATATCCATTCAACTTAACAATGCCAATTTCCTGATAGCACATTTCTGTGGTCCTCTATAGTGTATGTCTTTTTTTTTCTGTTTTAGATTCCACATAATCTTTCCTTATGTCTACATTGATTCTGTTGGGAGATTAATCTATTTTCTAATACTTTTTCAAACAGAATGTGTGCCTTCTCTTCCTGAAATCATTTTACTTGAGTCGAGTAATGTTTCATCAAGCCAGATTTAGCGCTAGACCCAATTCACCAAAAACCCCAATAGATTATAAAGTTCAGTTTTATACATACTTTCAGCTATGAATGCTTTCCAATATATAGGTAGTCCTCGACTTACAGCGGTTTGTTTAGTGGCCGTTTGAAGTTACAACAGCACAGAAAAACTGTTTTATGACCATTTTTAACATTTACAACCAGTGAAGGGCTACCAAATTTTTACTACCGCACTGTGGGTGTGGCTTATACAGGACGCCCTGCATTTTCTACCTGGGGCTACCTTTGAAAAGTGTTTGGAAACTTCAGATCGTGCAGAATGCGGCCGCAAGAGCTATCGTGGGGCTTCCCAGATTCGCCCACGTTTCTCCAACACTCCGTGGCTTGCACTGGCTGCATGCATGAAGTTTCCGGTCACAATTCAAAGTGTTGGCAATGACCTTTAAAGCCCTACATGGCATTGGACCAGAATACCTCCGGAACCGCCTTCTACCACACGAATTCCAGCGGCAGATAAGGTCCCACAGAGTTGGCCATCTCCGGGTCCCATCGACTAAACAATGTTGTTTGGTGGGCCCCAGGGGAAGAGCCTTCTCTGTGGCGGCCCCGGCCCTCTGGAATCAACTCCCCCCAGAGATTAGAACTGCCCCCACCCTCTTTGTCTTTCGCGAATTACTTAAGACCCACCTGTATCGCCAGGCATGGGGGAACTGAGACGCCTCCCCCAGGCTTTTATATTTCATGTTTGGTATGTGTGTGCTGCATGGTTTTATATGATGGGGTTTTATATGTTTTTTAATATTAGATTTGTTTCATTGTAATATTGTTTTATTATTGTTGTGAGCCGCCCTGAGTCTTCGGAGAGGGACGGCATACAAATCTAATAAATTATTATTAAATTATTATTATTTCCTTTCAACATCTTTCAGTGCAAATTGGGTACTTTGGGGTGGAGCTCCATTTTTGCTACCCTACTGTGTTCCCCACACCCCACCCCATCCGGGCAGCAGCCCACCCCTTCTTACAACCATTGCAACATCCCCATTGTCACATAATTAAAATTCAGAGGCTTGATAATTGATTCATATTTATGACATTTACAGTATTCTGGGGTTATGAGATCACCCGGCCACATTCTAATGAACAAAGTCAGTGAGGAAGTCACCTTCATTTACCAACTGTGTCCCTAACTTAACAACTGCAGTGATTCACTTAACAACTGTGACAAGAAAGATCATAAAATGGGTCAAAATTCACTTAACAACTATCTTTTTTAGCAGCAGAAATTTTGGACTCAATTGTGAGTATGTTGAGGATTATTATTATTATTATTATTATTATTATTATTATTATTATTTGTATTTTTTATTTTTCACCAACTTTACATCCATACATATACCACAAAATCAACATGTTACATATGTATATATTTTCCCAATATATCATAAACAAATATCCCAAATTGGCACTGTTTATACTTTTATTTCCCGTCTATTTTCCTTCTATATTTCATGTTATTCTCCTCCCTCTCTTCCCTCTACCTTCTTTCTCCCTCTCTCCCTTTTTCCCACTTCTTTCCTAACTCTCTCCCTTTTCCCCCTACTTTCTCTTCCTCCTTCTTATCCTTCCTCAAGTACTTCTAATCTTAATTTGTTATGTGGTTGACAGACTAGCTTTTCAGAAACCTAAATTTATTCCAACATTGCTGCTATTCTTAAATTAACATCTTCCCTTTCTCTATATTTAAATATATAATATATTTTTCTAGGTATAGCTACTATAGCTGCTTCCTTCCTCCTATTTTTGTCATCTGCATCTACCGTATGTTGAAAATTAACTGTATAGTGGTTACCATGTTGGATTTTGAAAGAAGAGACCTAGATTCAGATTGTCACTTTTTTCAATGTTTGGGACCATTTCACTGTGTTATTGTTGTAGGATAAATTAAGAGAAGTGCACATACACACACACACAGGAGCTTTCACAGGATCTCTAAATTATCATTTCATAAATTACCATTCTTCAACTTTTAGCCAACAAATCCCATCATCTAAAAACAGTGTAAATAAAGGTGAAATTGACAGGAATTGCAAGCTATCTTATCTGAAAAACACACAGTTGGGCTAAGCTGATGTAATAAAAATACAGTGATACCTTGTCTTACAAACTTAATTGGTTCCAGGATGAGGTTCTTAAGGTGAAAAGTTTGTAAGACGAAACAATGTTTCCCATAGGAATCAATGGAAAAGCAATTAATGTGTGCAAGCCCAAAATTCACCCCTTTTGCCAGCCGAAGCGTCCATTTTTGTGCTGCTGGGATTTCCCTGAGGCTCCCCTCCATGGGAAACCCCACCTCTGAACTTCTGTGTTTTTTGTGATGCTGCAGGGGAATCCCAGCAGGGGAATCCCAGCATCGCAAAAATGAGTGCTTCGCTGGCAACGGAAGTCCGTAGGTGGGGTTTCCCAGTGAAGGGAGCATCAGTGAAATTGCAGCATCACAAAAACACCAAAGTCCTCGAAACCCCACCTCCGGACCTCTGTGTTTTTGCGATGCTGCAATTTCACTGAGCCTCCCCTCGCTGGGAAATCCCACCTCCGGACTTCCGTTGCCAGCGAAGCACCTGTTTTTGCACTGCTGGGATTCCCCTGCTGGGGTTCCTTTGCAGCATCACAAAAACACGGAAATCCAGAGGTGGGGTTTCCCATGGAAGGGAGCCTCAGGGGAATCCCAGCAGCGCAAAAACGGGTGCTTTGCTGGCAACGAAAGTCCGGAGGCGAGGCATCCCAGCGGCAGTGGTGGGTTTGTAAGGTGAAAATACTTTGTAAGAAGAGGCAAAAAAATCTTAAACCCCGGGTTTGTAACTTGAAAAGACGAGATATCACTGTACTTTAAAAAATTGTTTAGCCGAATGGCATGACTGGGAGGGCATACCACATTAAGTCACCACTCCTAATAACACATCCAAAGGAATGACCTCTTTGCTTTTTTCTCACTCTCTCCTTCAGAATATCCTGCACATTCGGCCATCAAATCACTTTTATCCCCCTAATGAAAAATAAAGCAGACAGAGACAAACCTAAGGGGAAAACAAGATACTTGTCCATACTACCGTCTAAATTGGCAAATTACCAAGTCACCCCTAATGGAGATTAGAAAGTGGTACATTGAGGGAGATATTGTAACACCATCTGTCTCAAACTCATATAACCTTGAGCATTTCAGCCTGCTGACCAGTTATTCAACTTGATTGCATGTTTCTTGGTTCTGCTATGGTCTTGTGAGGGCTCCCTCTGAATGCAAGATGGCTTGTTAAATTGAATTTATTAAGTTTCTGTTTTGCCACAAAATACAAAATGGGAAACATAAGACCAGAGACGTAGTTTGCAAATTATTATCTTGAAAGTAAGGGACTCAATCATCGAGAGTCACACTGTGTTTACAAAACCAAGCCCTGTCAATCTCCCGATCATGTCTGGAATGACAATGGGTAATAAAGCTTTTCAAAGCTAGCTAATAAAAATAAAAACAAGAAATATCCTAATACCGTGTTTCTCCAAAAATAATGCATGCTCCCATAATGAGGCCAATCAGGCTTTTCAGCACATGCACTGAAATAAGGCTCCCCCCCAAAAAAAAATACCCCCCTAATAGAGATATTAAGGGAACAAAAGAAAATGAATCAATTAAAATATGGGAGAATCAGCATAAATGGATTCAAAAAAGATATATGACAGAAGGAATGTAAACCTCAGGTCATATCCATACTGAATCAATTGGGTTACCCACCATACGGTTAATTATTCATTAGGGGTATATGTTAAAAACTTTTCTTCTCTTTTTTACCTCCTGCTCTTTTTCCTTTCTTTATTATTAATACATATTAACTGAGATTGAGATAAGCTCCCTGTTTTTATATTACAGTGTTCCCTTAGCTTTCGCGGGTTCGAACTTTGCGAAAAGTCTATACCACGGTTTTTCAAAAATATTAATTAAAAATACTTTGCATCCCCCCCCCTATAACAAGGTTTTTCCCGCCCGATGACGTCATATGTCATCGCCAAACTTTCATCCGCCATTAATAAATATTTTTTTGAATAAACTTTAATAAATAAACATGGTGAGTAATAATCTAAATGGTTGCTAAGGGAATGGGAAATTGCAATTTAGGGGTTTAAAGTGTTAAGGGAACGCTTGGGATACTGTTCATAGCCAAAAATAGTGTATTTACTTCCGCATCTCTACTTCGCGGAAATTCAACTTTCGCAGGCGGTCTCGGAACGCATCCCCAGCGAAAACTGAGGGATCACTGTATTTGTTTTTGTCTATGTGCTATAAAATAACCATGAATGTATACCAAAAATGGGTATTGATCTGTAAATAGATGTATTTTTACATGTAAGAAAAAAAATAAAATAAAACATTTAAAAAAATACACCCCCCTCCTCAGCTACTTTCCGGGGAAAGAGGATATATGCCATGAGCCACTTTTTTTGCAGTGAGCGTTGTTTTGGCTGGGAAAATGAGAAGAAGAGCAAGTGAGAGGCAGTGCGTGTATACCACACGGAACTAGCTCGGTTCCTCTGGGCTCTTCCTTTGGCAATTTGAAATGCTCGCCTGCCTTTGAGGAAGAGGAGACGATCATCAATCTCTACCTCACTGTCTCCTCGCAGACAGGAGTGTGTTTCAAAACGCTGCCAGAGGCAGCCCAGAGGAGCTGAGCCAACCTGCAGGATGTGTGCATACCTGCCTCTCGCTTTCTCTCTTTCTCTCTCTCTCTCACCCCCTGGCCAAAAGAGTGCCAGCCACACAGTGAAGGGCTACAAATTCTTTTACTACCGCACTGTGGGCGTGGCTTATTTTGTGGGTGTGGTTTGCAGGCAGTGAAGGGCTACCCAAAATTTTACTACCACACTGTGGGTGTGACTCATGCATATAGTTTCAACACCTTTCAGTGCAAATTGTGTGCTCTGGAGTGGAGATCCATTTTCGCTACTCCTCTGCATTCTCCCCTATCCTGGCAGTAGCCTACCCCTAGAAACATAGAAACATAGAAGACTGACGGCAGAAAAAGACCTCATGATCCACCTAGTCTGCCCTTATACTATTTTCTGTATTTTATCTTAGGATGGATATATATTTATCCCAGGCATGTTTAAATTCAGTTACTGTGGATTTATCTACCACGTCTGCTGGAAGTTTGTTCCAAGCATCTACTACCCTTTCAGTAAAATAATATTTTCTCATGTTGCTTTTGATCTTTCCCCCAACTAACTTCAGATTGTGTCCCCTTGTTCTCGTGTTCACTTTCCTATTAAAAACACTTCCATCCTGAACCTTATTTAACCCTTTAACATATTTAAATGTTTCAATCATATCCCCCCTGTATGTAAAATGTATGTACGCACACGCATGCACAGCTTTTCTAAAATTATATACATTCAACCTCATTTGCTGTGATAGGAAAAACATATCCAGAGCCCAGAAGGGAGGGAAAAAAGGGGGGGGGGAAGAAATCATTTTTTTGCTACTGATACTGTGTACCTTACCAAATTTTTGCTACCGGTACTGCATACCTGACCGTAATTCATCATCATCATCATCATCATCATCATCATCATCATTTATTAGATTTGTATACCACCCCTCTTTGAACACTCGGGGTGGCTCACAACAGTAATAAAAACAATAAAGTAGTGGAACAAATCTAATATTAAAAACATATAAAACCCTATCATTATTTAAAAAACCAAACAGCACATTCATACCAAACATAAAACAAAGTATAAAAAAAGCCTGGGGGAAAAGTGTCTCAACTCCCCCATGCCTGGAGGTATAAGTGAGTCTTGAGTAGTTTACGAAAGACAAGGAGGGTGGGGGCAGTTCTAATCTCCGGGGGGAGTTGGTTCCAGAGGGCCGGGGCCGCCACAGAGAAGGCTCTTCCCCTGGGGCCCGCCAAACAACATTGTTTAGTCGACAGGACCCAGAGAAGGCCAACTCTGTGGGACCTTATCGGTCGCTGGGATTCGTGCGGTAGCAGGCGGTTCCGGAGGTACTCTGGTCCAATGCCATGTAGGGCTTCAAAGGTCATGACCAACACTTGACCACCCATAGGAGCCCATCACTGCTGCCACAAAAAGAGCAGCTCCTAGCCATGAGTGCTAGAGCAAGCGAAAGGCAGGTGTGCACAAACCCCGTGGGACTGGCTCGGCTCCTCTGGGCTGCCTCCCTGCCTGCGAGGAGACGCCGAGACTGGTTGGGTAGAGTGACCCCGTAAGGGCAGGGTTGGAGCAAAAAACAGGTGCATTCTGTCTGTCCCTGTCACCATGCATGCAGTGCCCGAGGCTTTCCAGGCACCTGCCGGAGGAGCTGTGTCTGGCCTGGAGCTGCTGCAGTTGTTCCCCCATGCTGGAGTTGTTGGTGCACCGCGACTCTTGGGCACTCACTGCTTGTGCCTCTGTGGCTACTGACATAGCAGAGCCCTGCAGTCACAGTCCCTGGGTCAGCCTCGCCACCCTTCAGTTCTTCCTCCTGCTTGGGATGCTCATCCTCCACCTGTCCTCCCTACCTCCTTCAGACAGGGGGTGCAGGCAAGGGCTGTGCATGGGAATCCCCTTCAAGAACAGCTGTCTGTTCCTCTGTGTTATGTATTACTGACCCTCTCCTGCCTCTGGCTCTCGAAGGAAGTGGGAGGGGAAAAAACCTCTTGCAGGCTACCTGAGGCAAACACCTGCCTTTCCTCCTTATTTATTTATTTATTTATTTATTGATTGATTAATTGATTGATTGAATTTGTATGCCGCCCCTCTCCGCAGACTCAGGGCAGCTAACAACAATGATAAAAAACAGCATGTAACAATCCAATTAATAAAACAACTAAAAACCCTTATAGTAAAACCAAACATACACACAAACATACCATGCATAACTTGTAATGGTCTAGGGGGAAAGAATATCTTAACTCCCCCATGCTTGGCGATAAAGGTGGGTCTTGAGTAATTTGTGAAAGATAAGGAGGGTGGGGGCCGTTCTAATCTCTGGGGGGAGTTGATTCCAGAGGGCCGGGGCCACCACAGAGAAGGCTCTTTCCCTGGGGCCCGAAGGCCAACTCTGTGGGACCTTATCGGCCGCTGGGATTCGTGCGGTAGAAGATGATTCCGGATGTATTCTGGCCCAATGCCATCTTCCTTGTCTATCTTCCTCTCTCTCAGGAACATGTTGGCTGCACACAAGAAATATTTCTCTCTTCCAAACTCTGCCATAAATGAGTCTTTGTGAGACTCATTGCGCCTGCGCAGCCTCTGGAAGTGAAAGGGGATAAAGATTTCTTGCATTCAGCTTGCAGCCAAAAGGTTGCTTCTCCTGGTGCTGTGTCTTAAGTGCCCTCTTTTCCCTATGCCAAAAGAGAGAGGGTTGTGTTTGGGAAAAAAACCAAGGAAGAACCTATAAAGCCCTATATGGCTGAGGACCAGGTTATTTATGGGACCGTCTCCTGCCACATACATCCCAGAGACCAATTAGAGCACACAGTCGGCCTCCTCCAGGTCCCCTCAGCTAAACAATGCAGGTTGGCAGGACCGTGGGGTAGGGCCTTCTCTGTTGCTTCCCCAGCTTTATGGAATCAACTACCCCCCCTGCGAGGTCAGTCATTCTGCTGGCTTTTTGTAAAGCCACGAAGATCTGGCTATGCCGGCAGGCCTGGGGCCCCTAAATCAACCACTAGCTTCTCCATGTGTATGAATCGGTACAAATGACTAGTATGCGTGTTGCTGAACTGTATTTTGATTTTTAATTAGGGTTTTAGAATTTAGTTTGTTTTTTTCTTGACTTTTTCTCATTGTTATTGTTACTTGTAATTTACACTGTTGTAAGCTGCATAGATGGCATAGAAGTCAAATAAAATAAAATAAATAAACGTGCCCGTCTGCTTCTGCTGCTGAGCCTGGCTGTCAGCTCAGCTTCCTCAGGCAGCCCGCGAGAGTTTCTTTCTCCTCCCACTTTGTTCGAGAGCTGGAGCTGAGAAGAGTCAGTGGACACTTGTAGCTCCATTTGTCAGTGATGTGTCCAGGGAAGCCCACTGTAAAAGAAAACTTCTCGCGAGTTTGAGAATTTTGACTGAAATCACGATAAATTTTCTTTTACAATGAGCTTCTCTGCACACAATGCCAAGGAACGTGACAGAGCTACAAGAGTCCTGTAGGACACATGTCTCATGGCACAACACATCCCACCTGCCAGAAATGTATCTCTGTGAGACTCATCATGCCACTGCTGCTGCCTCGGGGAGCAGGAATCTACAAGGCTTGTGCTGTTGCATACATGAATGGCAGCAGGATCCCAGCTGTGCTGTATGAGGAAGCTTGCAGCAGTCCTGCATGCAATAGCACAACAAGTCTTGTAGAATCCTGCTCCACAAGGTGGTGGTGGCAGGCCAGCCGCTCGGCCGGCATCAAGAACAGGGAGGGGAGGCAGTGGCGATGGGGCAGCCAGTCCCAAGCTTGCTGCCTATTGCCCCCCAAAAAATAATAAGTCTCCCCCGATAAGGCCCAGGCCATATTTCAGGGTTCAAAAAAATATAAGTCCCTGTCTTATTTTAGGAGAAACATGATACAGTGGTACCTCTACTTACGAACTTAATTCGTTCCGTGACCAGGTTCTTAAGTATAAAAGTTTGTAAGAAGAAGCAATTTTCCCCATAGGAATCAATGTAAAAGCAAACAATGTGTGCAATTGGGGAAACCACAGGGTTTCCTACCAGGAGATTCCTAGAGAGGCCCCACAGAGGCTTCTCCCTGCCTTTTCCGGTTACAGTTTTGGAGGCTCGGGTTTGTAAGTGGAAAATGGTTCTCGAGAAGAGGCAAAAAAATCTTGAACACCCGGTTCTTATTTAGAAAAGTTCTTAAGTAGAGGTGTTCCTAGGTAGAGGTACCACTGTATATGTAAAGCTAAAAGTACATCTGAGCTGTTTCTGAAATTGACAGACATAAACAAGGTAGACTGAGCCACAAGTGACCTATCAAACTCACCTATGAGAGAAAGTTAATTAGCTCTTGACACAATTATCATTTAATATACAGTACATGGTTCATAATGAAGTCTTTACAATGCAGCCATATTTCAAGTAACTGTCATCTTAAGTAAGCACATTTTAATTAGAGCTAGTTTTTTTCCCATTACACCTCCTCCAGACAGCAATACGTATCAGGAAACATATTTTGCATTTTACCGAGATGCAGCATCTTTTTTTATGGAGCAAACATTGAAGGAGAATGAATGATCCAGTGAATCTAAAAGTTATCAGAGGACCGAGAGCCAATGTGAAGTAACAAATAAGGGCTCAAATCTCCAATCAGTCATAAAACTTCATGGTTACATCTATTCAATGCTTGGCTGGGTTTGCCTTTTCTGCTAAGATGGTTTGTTTGGTTCTGGTTTAGCAAGATGTTGAACACCAACTAGAGTAGTTTTAAAACAAAAGTTTATGGCTTAGCATTACATATCAATCAGGCCATTCAATAAAATGTAATTAAACAAACCATGGTATCCATTATGGTCAATTTGTAGTAAATTATTTCCGGCTGCTTTATAAAAATTACAACACCATAGAAAATGTGTGAACTCCGGCACTACTTCAAACTGAACTACTAGACAAAATGAGCAAGTTAGACTACACCAATCTATTCTGTATTTCAGCAAAGGTTCCCTTATTTTTTCGAAAGTTTGCAAACAGCCTGTTTCAACACTTTCGTAAAGTCATTTTCTGGCAAAAAGATATTTTAAAATCTATTCCTTGTAAATCATGGCCACTTACTAATCTAATTTTCCACTTTTCTCTTAGGTTAACACTCACTGATAAATTTGTCCATCCTATGTATGCTAGTCATATGATGGACAATCCCCGTTGCAGTGAATTCCAAATATTTATGATCGAAGACTGATCGAAACATTTAAATAAAGTTCAGGAGGGAAGTGTTTTTAATAGGAAAGTGAACACAAGAACAAGGGGGCACAATCTGAGGCTAGTTGGGGGAAAGATCAGAAGCAAAGTGAGAAAATATTATTTTACTGAAAGAGTAGTAGATGCTTGGAACAAACTTCCAGCAAACATGGTAAATCCACAGTAACTGAATTTAAACATGCCTGGGATAAACATATATCCATCCTAAGATAAAATGCAGGAAATCATATAAGGGCAAACTAGATGGACCATGAGATCTTTTTCTGCCATCAATCTTCTATGTTTCTATGTTTCTATTATGCATAACACTGAACTTCTTCTCATATTATGCAATTCTAAAACCAGAAGTACAAGATAAAGAGAAGGTATGAAAGGTACAAGACATGAACCCTGTTATATGCAATTGTGTGTGTTATGTTTTCAATGCATTGAAAATGAGGACTTTATGGATAACATACTGTGAATAGAAAGAAATAGAAACAGGTAAAGCTGTGGAATTATTTGGGTTAGTTTCCGAAAAGTTGTTTTGGAGCATATGGACATGCAAATGCAGTATTATTAATGACTCATTAAAGCAGACATGCCTTCTTCCAGGTTTAAGCATCTACAGAAGGTGCAGTTGCTTTAATGAGCCCCTGACAATTGCTATATTCATACCTCTATGCACTCAGAGCATCTTTTCAGAAGTCAAAGATGTTATAATCTTAATTTCAGGACATGAAAATAGAATGGATTATTTTTCAAGGACAGGTGGCAACAGACGGCCAAAGAATGAGGAATGAAGAGTACCTCAATGCAGGAAATCAGCGTGGTCTGTAACTTCCTTGTTCCCAATGTAAAATTTGCCCAATAAGACTGTTCTGTCGAGCTCTCTGGTAGAATCCTCCCAAAAATTCACAGATACAAATTTCAGACACACACATGTTTTGAAAATTCAAAACAATGTTCTTTACAGCGAAAATTCAAATAAACTAAGCACTCTTTTTGTATAGCAAAGAGCACTTGTCTCCAAACAAACTGGTAACTTGTAGAAGTCCCTTATCAGTTCTGAGATACTTAGCTTGCAGCTGTGAGGCAATTCACAGTCCTTCTTCTTTCACAAAGTGAAACACACTTTGCTCTGGTTTAGCTTCAAAGCGGGGGGAAATCAGCACACAAAAGTCAAAGTCAACAAGGCAGGCATGAAACAGAACAATCAGATAATCCTCCACAATGGCCAAACCCACAGGCTGCTATTTATAGCAGCCTCACTAATTACCACAGCCCCACCCAACCACAGGTGGCCTCGTTTTCTTTGATAATAATATCTCAGTTGTTGCTGCCTATGCATCGCTCTCTGCACGTGTGGCTGTATCATTAACTCTTGTTCCGAATCCAAGGAGGAGCTAGATAATTGATCTCCTTCTGAGCTGTCTGCCACACTCTCCTCCTCCCTGTCACTCATGTCTTCTTGGTCAGAGGAGCCTTCATCATCAGATTCTACCGGGAGCAAAACAGGCCTGCGGCATGTGGATGTCTCCCCCACATCCACAGTCCTTGGGGCAGGAGCTGGGCCAGAGCTAACCACAACATAAGACACTGGTAGGCCAGGTTTATTAAACGAAGGTAATGATAACGTGCAACTGGAACTGTTAACAATAACTGAAGCTATTTATACCTCCTGCTGCCAGGCTGATCTGGCCAATCCCAGGTCTGTGTTTTCCCGCCAAGGGTAAGAGGCGGGCCCATTCCTCAACTGTCCTCTGGATACAACATTATACAACAAAAACGGAACCAGAAATCCATCATTCACAGATTTTAGTCACTTTTTCATCTTCTCTGCACTTCCCTACAATATTAGGACTCTTTAGCTATTGCTGGCAATTACAACACTGGAAAAGCAAATTGTTGAGAAAATGAAATTTGTACCAACCCTGTCATACTGAAAAATACCCAAGGAGCAAAATGGAAATCAATGTAATTGCAAGTTATCAACCTTAAATTTTTATTCAATTATACGATACAGAAGAGCAAATGGAGAATAATTTAAGTTTACCAAACACAGTGAGTAATAAATGTGCTTTCCCATTAAAACACAGCCCTCCCAAATTTCTGGCATATACTATAGCAACCTGAAGAAAAATATCTTTTTTAAAAAAATCTATTAATGTGCATTTATCATCCTGAAGCAAATCCTTCAAACTTGTAAGAAACTTTCATATGCATGCAATATAAGCTGAATATTTGTTCTGGTCATTTTGATATAATAATGAAATATTGTATTGGATAAATCACATTATTAAGCAGCATAATTCTTCAATTAAAATAGTTGATTATGCATCATCATATTTCCATATATTATCATGGCTGCAGGCAGCTGTCTTTTTCACTTGTAAATGGACCCTGAAAAACACTGAATTCTGATGACAGTTTAACACTTGAACATGAATTTACTGAGCTTTGGCAAAAATCAGATTTTTGTATATATCAGCTGAACAAAATCTTGCTGATTTCACACAAAAAGGTATGTTTATAACCTTTCGTTCTAGGAGGGAACATGTTCTCAAATGTTACTGTATTTTATTTTCCAAAACTGCAGTCACACCTTACTGTTTTTCCAATTGTTTTTAAAAGCGAGGATCCATGGATATAAGCTGAAGGCAATGAAGAAGTAGAAAGGTGAACGTTAGGATTACCAAGTTGCCAAGTTGGCATTCAACATGAAAATGTTAGGTTTTTTTATATTCAGTTTTTGGAACGCGACTGTTTTTGTAAACAGGTTCATCTAGGATCAATGAGAAACTCTTAACACTGATAGGTTTGCTCATTCTCCAATTCCATCTCAAATAGTAGCACTACATTTGTGCATCTTATAACTGAGTCACATTGCATTCTTTGTATGTTCAATGTTCAATAGGCAGAGAAGATTTTTGTTGTTGTTGAATCTAATGGCCATCCAGAAGGAGGCAAGAGAAACAGTGTTGTGATATAAGTTTCACCTCTGTCGTATATGTGTTGTGTTGCCACAAGCATGTATTAAACAGGCAGAACTTGTGGTTATAGTGCTACTTTTCCATGTGTCATTAATCACAATTTTTATCCAATATAACCACCATTTCAACCGAGTGCCATCTTCTGCCTCTCCCAAAGGAATGGGTGAGAAGCAGACATAGAAACATAGAAACATAGAAGTCTACCCTTATACTATTTCCTGTATTTTATCTTACAATGGATATATGTTTATCCCAGGCATGTTTAAATTCAGTTACTGTGGATTTACCAACCATGTCTGCTGGAAGTTTGTTCCAAGGATCTACTTCTATTTCAGTAAAATAATATTTTCTCATGTTGCCTTTGATCTTTCCCCCAACTAACTTCAGATTGTGTCCCCTTGTTCTTGTGTTCACTTCCCTATTAAAAACACTTCCCTCCTGAAATTGAAGACAATCAGTTCTGCATATTGTTGACATTGAAGTTCTGCATATTGTTGACATTGAAGACAATCAGTTCTGCATATGGAAAACATCTATCTATTTATTTATTACTCTTTTTATGAATTATTTCTCTTTTGTCTCTGTGTGATAATATAGGTATGTGTGTTTCAGAAGTGGGCTCCTCCTGGTTCAGACTGGTTTGCCCAAACTGGTAACAACCCAATCAGGGAATTGGTTCTGTTGGTGCCAATCCATGGGTGCTGCCATATTTTGGGGGGAATTTCTTTTTTTTTTTAAATAATCCCTCCCCCCAGTATTTTTTTCTTCTTCTGCACATGTGAAGAAGCTGGATTTCTGGCACTGTTCATGTACTGCTATCTTGTTTTTGATTTTTTGGGGGGGATTTCTTTTTCTAAAATTAAAAGTGCACCCATCTAGTGCCCACATGGCTCTCCCATGTGGCATACCCATGAAGCAGAGGAGGAAGCGAATCATTAGTGTTATGGTTATGGTTATGGTTTGTATGTGTCTCTGTGTGTGAATGTGTTCTCTGTTTGAGATACGCTATTATAGTCTTCCAGAATAATTTTTTTAATTTTTTTTCTTCCACATTATATAATACAACAAGTCATATACTTTCTCTTTTGTTATAATAAAATAGTTTTTGACTAGTACATCTTGTATAATCAAATTATACATTCTTAAATCCCATCTATTTAATTTTGGTTATCATCACACATTTTAAACCATATTTTATTCCAATTTCATTTTAAGTTGTATTTTAGTCCAATTTCATTTTAAACTGTATTTTTCCCAATTTAATTTTAAATTGTTTTTATCAGATTTTAGTAATAATTTGTGTCTGGAACTCTGCACTTTGATTTGGCCCAAGGACTAATCAATAAAGTAAACTAACTAAGTAAATTGCATTCTGCTTACAATAATGTGCAAACCTAGCCAACTGACTCGTTGAATAAAGCATGGATTAGGCAAACCATGGATCAATGTGTGAACCCAACTAATATAATCTGTTAATTTAAAAATATACACAACATATCTTCTATTATGCTGGCACACTTACAGGAACATGTCTTTGAAAGTCAAACTTTGAAATTAGCACCTGTCTATTTCTGTCTCTCAGGGATCATCTACCCAAGGGCACTCGAAAGAAAAAATTTATTGCTTTTCCTGACTGTCGCCTGATGCCAAGACTATCTCAGTTCTTTTTGTTTAAGTGAGAAGAAACCGAACAAGACAAAGTGTCTTGAATGAACATTTAAGAGAAGGGCAAAAACATTTCACAAGGACATTTCCACCTGTATATCAAGACGCTGTAGGTAAAAGAGAAAAAGAAAAGAATGTGGATTTAGTGTGTTAAAGTAACATCAGGAACAGTCAGTGCTTTAACTTAGTTATTTTGTTCTTCTAAAATCATTATTTCATAAGTGCCTTTGACTAATGCCTGATATGTAGCCAGGAACTAAGGACTAACTGTGCGCCTGATTGCCTCCCTATTGTACCAAATACTACATCAGAGACAATAGAGAATTGAGACAGGCAATATTCCTACCATAATTAACTGGCTGGTACAAATTTAAAGCCATTTGAAAACTTATTTCCATCTAGGTATTTAGAGTTTTGATATATGTTCAGCCCCGTAAATATGTAGTTGGTATTTGACAGGAGTCATTGCCAGTGAAAATAAGAACTCCAAAAAAAATCAAGTTTTTGAAAATTATTTAATAAAGTTTATATGGCCACCCTTGCATTCTCAGTGACTCTAGGCAGCTTACAAAAATAGAAAACCAATATATGAACAATACAAAAGAAATATAACCCCCACACCATGCATGAAAGCAAGAAAATTTGTGAACCGCCCCGAGTCTACGGAGAAGGGCGGCATACAAATCTAATAAATAATAATAATAATAATAATAATAATAATAATAATAATAATAATAATAATAATATGTTCATGAGTTATTCAATACAAGGGCTCAATTATAATCCATCGAGATTTGCTATATTCTAATCGTTTCCCCCCAAAATAAGACCCTTTCTTATATTTTTTGAACCCTGAAATAAGCACTTGGCGTTATTGCCATGCACTCAAAAGCCCAGTTGGGCTCATTATCAGGGGATGTCTTATTTTGGGGAAAACAGAGCATATAATTAGGTTCTGTTTCAGAATCTAGATAACTAGATTCGTGTTCAAGCAAAAAAATGGGGTAGGATGGGATGTAATGGAATAGAATGTGCTGGGTTCGGTTGGTTTGGGTTGGGTTGGGTTGGGATGGGATGGGATGGGATCGTACAATTTATTGACCAAATGTGAATGGACAACACAGAAGGAATAAATAGGAAAATATGTACATCCATAGTGAACTAGTTGCACTCCTGTTAGTGTTTTGACTACAATGTAGCTCCAAGATCTCAGATACCAAAATTCACAGAAAGTGTGACTCACTGGACATGCCCAGAATGTCCTCTATCACTGACTGATAACTTCGCCCAAGTGAATTGATTTACAATATAATTTCTTTACAGCTCCAATGAAATAATTTGGGGTGGTCCAGCTGTTTGATCTAATTGACCCAGCCCTCTGGATCTGGGACACAGCCAAACAATCGAAAGCCAGACAAGACAAAGGAAAAGGTGACAAAGGACAAGGATGTTAAGAAGCAGCAGTAGTAATAGTAGCTAAGGCAAAATAGGGCAACCAGGTGACATCATAAAAAATAGGAGATAATAGAGAAGATTACATCATGTGCAGAGATGGACAAACTAACACTAGAAATAAAAAACAAGGAAGAGTCCAAATTTTATAAAGGTTGGGATATGTTTTATTGCTGGTTATAAAAAATATATACACGTAATTAATAAGTATTAAGAGCAATTGCCCGGTAAAAAATTGTATAATGGAAAAATAGAGATTCAAGATTACTTATATAAATTATGATTACTGTTCTTTTTCCTTCAAAAGTATTCAAAAGAGATATGTAATAGAATGTGTATATAGTTAGAACTATCATATACAGATTTGTTTCACATTTGTCCAATTTTCTTTTTAAATGCCTTTATTTTGTATTGTATGTTGCGTCTTGGACATTTTAAAAAGAGCTGGGGTGGCGCAGCAGGTAGACTGCTGTACTGCAGGCCACTGAAGCTGACTGTAGATTTGTAGGTCAGCAGTTCAAATCTCATCACCGGCTTAAGGTTGACTGAGCTTTCCATCCTTCTGTGGTGGGTAAAATGAGGACCTGGATTGTGGGGGCAATATGCTTGCTCTGTTAAAAAGTGCTATTGCTAACACAGTGGGCCCACACCAACAAAATGATGTTTAACATCGACAAGAGCAAAGTCCTTCACCTAGGCAGAAAAAACCCTGGACACACATACAACCTGGGAGAAACCCCTCTTAGCAGTAGCGACTGCGAAAGAGACCTCGGAGTGTTGGTGGACAATCAACTAAACATGAGCCAACAATGTGCAGCAGCAGCTAAAAAAGCCAACACAATCCTAAGCTGCATCAACAGGGAAATACACTCCAAGGCCAGGGAAGTCTTAATACCACTCTACTACGCCCTGGTCCGACCACACCTGGAGTACTGTATTGAGTTCTGGTCACCACACTTCAAAAAAGACATTGAAACTCTGGAGAAGGTGCAAAAAAGAGCAACCAAGATGATTAAGGGATTGGAAACCAAGACTTACGAAGAGAGACTGAGGGAAATGGGCATAGATAGCCTAGAGAAAAGGAGGGCCAGAGCAGACATGATAGCAGTCTACAAGTATACGAGGGGATGTCACAGAGAGGAGGGGATCACTTTATTCTTCAGGGCACCAGAGGGCCGGATGAGGAACAATGGCTGGAAGTTGACCAAGGAGAGATTCAACATGGAGATAAGGAGGAACTTCCTGACGGTCAGAGCGATCAACCAATGGAACAACCTACCAGCAGACGTTGTGAACTCCAACACTCTGGACATTTTAAAGAGAAGATTGAACTGCCACTTGACTGGTGTACTATAGGGTTCCTGCTTGGGCAGGGGGTTGAACTCGATGGCCTTCATGATCCCTTTCAACTCTAACAATCAATCAATCAATCAATCAATAAACATGTTGTATTGAATAAATAAAATAAATTAAAAAAAAATATTTTTTAAAAAAACAGGAGGTGTCCATATTTTCCTGTCCAAAAAGATAGCATGGACTTACTTAAGCTCTGTAATTTAGGACTTCGAAATCAATTGGCTGTAAAGAGAATGTCTGAATGAAAGGTTAGGTAAGCATGAATCAATGTGTTTAGAATACAAGGGCAAAGGCTGAAATGCTTAAAAAAAGTATTTTGCTCAAGAGAAGATTATTGTCTTAACAATGGAGGAGATAAAGTGAAGGTGACATAAACCACATGAAGTCACATGAAGACCAAAATTCAGGACAACGTATGACAGGGAAACCGAAACTTACATCGAAACGATCAGTTTCTTTATCTAGTGTAATTTCTTGTGTCCACAATATTTGTATGATAGGGGCCAGTATATATAATGCCCTCTCGGCTAGCTTATGTAATTTTTTACAAGTATTGCAAAGATCTGTGACATTCCACCTTCAAGGTTTCAGAAAGAATGACAAATCTAGAGGGATTCTCCCTTCTCAGCTTTCAAGACCAACAGTTGTTGATGCTCCTGGTCTATCACTTTGTCAATATAAACACCAGGGACATATAACATTGAAGTACCTGTTTTTTTTCTTCCCCAACAGTGTTTCTCAAGGTTTTGTTTTTTGTTTTAATGTATCACAGTCCTCCTATCATGGTGACATTATTTATTACAGGACAGGGCATTTGTTTGAATGTTTTCTTCACAGGAATGTATCTCGTCAGCCATTTTTACCTTGTGCCGGAGTAACAGGCCCAGTCCGCATTAGTCAATGGCTGCCTTTGATGTTGTATAATGAAAACTGCTTTTGCAGGACCTATATGGAGTTTTCCTAGAGGTCAATGCTGTTCTCCATGGCCTTCTATGCAGACAAATTATGAAAGTATAACTCAAGTATAATTAACCTTGTCGTGAGGCAACTGCCTACATTTTAATGCATAACATTCTAGATCAGGATCCCCAAACCTGGCAACTTTAAGACTTGTGGATTTCAACTCCCAGAATTCTCCAGCTAGATATGCTGGGAGTTGAAATCCACAAGTCTTAAAGTTTCTAAGTTTCAAGATCTCTGTTCCAGATGACCACAAAGGCACCTAAAAAGTTTTCCTTGTTGTTATCAATGCATTATCAAATAGTCATCAAGCAGACTGTCATCTTCTGCTTCTCTTCTTGTCCTGCTTGCCTCGACTGCCATAGTAATGTAGGATGGAGGAAGCAATTGGAAATTGTGAGAGGGGGGAATTGCACTGGTGAGAAGTTTCAAATATTGTTAAGGGAGGGTTGCTCTCATCACTGTCTGCCTGGTACAGCTGGGCATCAAGGACTTGTTTACAACCTACTCAAGGTCAACGGCTTTGGTGGTCCAGATGTGGAAGACCAAACAACTGGTACACCCATCTGATATCTTGGGACATTGGGATTGGATGGATGGGTGGTGGTGGTTGGGAGGGGTTTGGCTTTCTTTGTATATGCATCTTGTGTGCCTTTTGCCTCAGAACTTGCTTTCCTTTTGTTGCTATCACTTCTCTATCAAATGGAGTTGGGAGTTTTCTTTCCTGGACTTTGAATGTAAGCACACCTGACATAGACTTTTTGGAGTTGGTCAAGATCTTAATAAGAGCTGCTCTAGAAATCCATGACTGCAGATTACTGTGACTTACCCAGACACAAATATTATTTTTGTGGCAATGTGTTTGAGGTGTAGCTTCAATTTCTTATATTATTTTTTTGAAGGCACAAATCATCTTTACCTTTCTCATTCGGAATATGGTTCTGGTACTAATCAGCCATGGTCAATCTTATAGATGACATTCTGAAGGAGAAAGAGAGTGGCAATACAATTCTATTGATCATGTTGATTTCTGTTGCCGGCCAGGAAGGACGTCTTTGTGACGTCAAAGCTCTGTCCATGGAATTCCCTATTGGGATTCCCCACCTCCTTTCCAGCCTCCCGACCGGCCCGACAGATCTGCAGCTCTTTTGAAAAGCTAACAGCTGGGCGGCAGGGCTTCTCAGTGTCCTCCTGAACCCGAACACCGACCCCGAACTTTTGCCAAACTTCCGGATTCGGCGTTCGGGAGAATGCCGAGAAGCCCCCTGGCTGCTTCAAAAGGCAACAGCCGGGCAGCGGGGCTTCTCGGCGGCCTCCCGAATGCAGAACCCAGAAGTTCGGCAAAAGTTCAGGTTTGGCGTTCGGGAGGACGGTGAGAAACCCCCTGGCTGTTTCAAAAAGCGACAGCTGGACGGCGGGGCTTCTCGGCATTCTCCCGAACCCGAACTTTTGCCGAACTTCCGGGTTCAGTGTTCGGGCGGCGGGTTCGTAAGATGGAAAAAGTTCGGAAGAAGAGGCAAAAAATTTCCAAACCCCAGGTTTGTATCTTGGATTGTTCGTATGGCAAGGGGTTTGTATCACGAGGTACCACTGTAGTTCCTTTCCTATTGCAAAGTTGGGTTCACAAGAATACTAAGTCATTTTGATAAACATGGGTCAGATTATTTCCTACCCTCCCAGTGGAATTTGATACAAAGTCAAACATATGTGTCCCAGAATAGTGTTGCAGGATTCAATGTGAGTGGGTCACCATAACCAGCCCTTGGTTTATTTAGCCCTGTGGAATAAACCTGTGGTTCTGGTAACTGACATATTGGATCCTTCATTATTCTTTTTCAAAATTATTTATTATTATTATTTTAAAAAATTATTTATTTATTTATTATTACTATTTAGACCCGGAGTTTCTATGCACAGTTGCTCAGGCCCTCATCACCTCCCGTCTTGATTATTGCAATGCGCTCTACATGGGGCTACCCTTGAAAAGTGTTCGGATACTCCAAACGGTCCAGAATGCATCCACGCGAGTTGTCATGGGTGCATCTCGGTATCCCCATATAATACCTATACTCTGTGAGCTGCACTGGCTTCCTATTAGTCTCCGGGCACAATTCAAGGCGTTGGTTATCACCTATAAATCCCTATATGGTCCAGGGCCAGATTATTTACGGGACCTCCCAGAGACCAATTAGGGCACAAAGAGTTGGTCTTCTCCAGGTCCTGTCACCTAAACAATGCAGGTTGGCGGGACCGCATGGGAGGGCCTTCTCTGTGGCTGCCACGACTTTATGGAATCAACTCCCCCCCAAAGTCCATATAGCCCCCACCCTGCTGGTTTTTCATAAGGCCACAAAGACCTGGTTTTGCCAGAAGGCCTGGAAGCCCTAAATCAACCACTGGCTTGTCCATATATATGAATTGGTATGAATGACTAGTATGTGTTGTTGAACTGTTTTTAAAGTTTTAATTAGGATTTTAGAAATTGCTTTTGAGTATGGATGTTTCTTTAAACACTTGGAAATTTCTCTCTTCATCCAAGTTTTCATACACAGATGCTTTATAAATGATTTTTATTTTGTTTTCTTCTTCTCATTTTAATAGAATTGATATACTGTATTATAATGAAAGCAGCACATAATAACAATAACAGCAATCCATACATATCTCATCCCAATGACACCCTGAATGTTTCAGAAGATCTGGCTGTTTTCCTAGGCTTGGGTTTATGGTGGGAGTCAATGCCTGGGTGAAAAGCTCAGCAGAGGATTTTGGTGGGAGGGGACATTATAATGAAAAGAAAACAATGAATCTGCTTTTACAAGTAGTATATTCCTTTCAAAGGTGTTACAAAGAACAGTAGCACCTTGCAAGCCTCTTATTCCTATATTGATTGCTTCTTGGGGATTTTAGATTTAACTTGTACAGTGACAAACTGAATCTAAGTCATTAAATTTGGAATTGTTATTTAGAGTTTCGCCAAATGTAAAATGCAACACCACTACCACACCCCAAAATAGACAAAATCAGAAGATTGGAGTACAGTTAAAAAGAATGAGAAGAGTTTTGTAAACCAATGAGTTTCATTGGCTGGATCTGAGTCAAACACAGCTCTAAAGAGCAAAGATTCACCTGTCCATTTTATGCAAATTATCCTATCAGAGTTGAGTGGAGAAAATCAAGAGGGTGGAAGAAAGAAAGAAAGAAAGAAAGGCAGTGGTGCAGAAGCATGGGTAAATTTAAATCTCGGATAAGATGGAGCTGTGCTTCCAGTTCAGAATTTGGAATAATATGAAAGAAAAGATATTTCCCAGGGGTACGACTGAGATGCACTTCACGTTTTAAGGGTGTGTCAAAAGGCAAATGCACATATGGGGTGCAATCTTTGACTGGGCTATTGCAAATGGAGTCTGAACCCAGAAAGGTGAGCAGAAGTATTTATGCCAGCAAGTAGACAGAATAGTGATCTTTATTTATTGACCAATGGCCTCTGGAATATCTTGTAGGACAGCATTTAACCACATTGCTCCATGATTTCATAACCTTTCATTCAGACATTCTCTATTCTTTTCAGCCAATTGATTTCACAGTGCTAAATTTATAGAGCTTAAGTAAGTCTAAGATAGCATGGGTAATATATAAATGATATCATCCAAGGGCATGGGGTGAGGTATCATCAATATGCCGATGATACCCAGTTATACATCTCCACCCCATGTCCAGCCAACGAAGCAGTGGAAGTGATGTGCCGGTGCCTGGAGGATGTTGGGGCCTGGATGAGTGTCAACAAACTTAAGCTCAACCCAGACAAGACGGAGTGGCTGTGGGTCTTACCTCCCAAGGACAATTCCATCTGTCCGTCCATTACCCTAGGGGGAGAATCACTGGCCCCCTCAGAGAAGGTTCGCAACTTGGGCGTCCTCCTCGACCCACAGCTCACATTAGAGAAACATCTTTCAGCTGTGGCGAGGGGGGCGTTTGCCCAGGTTGGCCTTGTGCACCAGTTGCGACCCTACTTGGACCGGGAGTCACTGCTCACAGTCACTCATGCCCTCATCACCTCGAAACTCGACTACTGTAATGCTCTCTACATGGGGCTACCTTTGAAAAGTGTTCGGAAACTTAAGATCGTGCAGAATGCAGCTGCGAGAGCAATCATGGGCTTTCCCAAATATGCCCATGTTACACCAACACTCCGCAGTCTGCATTGGTTGCCGATCGGTTTCCGGTCACAATTCAAAGTGTTGGTTATGACCTATAAAGCCCTTCATGGCACCAGACCAGATTATCTCAGGGACCGCCTTCTGCTGCACGAATCCCAGCGACCAGTTAGGTCCCACAGAGTGGATCTTCTCCGGGTCCCGTCAACTAAAGAATGTCGCTTGGCGGGACCCAGGGGAAGAGCCTTCTCTGTGGTGGCCCCTGCCCTCTGGAACCAACTCCCCCCAAAGATTAGAATTGCCCCCATCCTCCTTGCCTTTCGTAAGCTGCTTAAAACCCACCTCTCCCGTTAGGCATGGGGGAATTGAGACTCTCTTCCCCCCAGGCCTTTACAATTCTATGCATGGTATGTATGTATGTATGTATGTTTGGTTTTTTATATTAATGGGTTTTTAATTGTTTCTAACATCAGACTACTATTGTACACTGCTTTATTGTTGCTGTTAGCCGCCCCGAGTCTCCGGAGAGGAGCGGCATACAAATCAAATAAATAAATAAATAAATAAATAAATATTTTTGGACAGGAGAATATGACATCTCTTAGTTTTGACGAGTAGAGTAGTGTAGTGTGTCACGCTGAATATTTGCCAGCCCCTCAGAGACATTCGGTAATGAAAGAGTTAACTATGTGTGCCTTACTAAGATCCTCCTATTATGATGTAATATACTGCCAGCTCACTTCCTTCTTCTTCAGTTCTCAACTCTCTCCTCCATTATCCTCCATCATGTAAGACGTATTTGTTATGTTGTCCCTCGAGACATGCTTTATTTCTGTTTTTTTTTTAAATAAAGAAATCTTGTTTTGAACAAATGACTAAGGCTTCTATCCATCGACTCCGCGGCATTAAGGTTCTAACGGACTTTAATCAATTTTACTAAACCGCGACATAGTGTAGTGTAGTTAGTGTAAGGTAGAGTAGAATGGAATAGAGTAGAGTAGAGTAGAAGAGAAGAGAAGAGAAGAGAAGAGAGAAGAGAGAAGAGAGAAGAGAGAAGAGAAGAGAAGAGAAGAGAATATCTTTGGCCAAGTGTGTTTGGATACACAAGGAATTTGTCTCTATGCATGTATGGACTCCAAATCACAGATTTCTCTATCCTAGAAATCAAGTCCACACACCTCAAAGGTGTTATGGTTGATAAATTCTGCCATATACAGTAATACCAAAAAAAATATGCAACCATAATTTCCACCTCTAAAGTGGAAGGTGAGTGACTTCCCAGTACAAGGAAGTTTTTGAGTTATCCACCACAACTGGGACCAGAAATTACTATTTATTTATCAATTTATTCTATTTAGGAATTTATTTTGAAATATTTCATTGTGAAACATCTCTTTAGAATTCATCATTTCTTAGGGAGGTTTGATCTACCCATTTCTTTCCTGAGTTTCAGAAGAACTAATAAAACTTGGCCCAGAAGGAAGTCTTGTGGTGAATTTTTGGATGCATTATGGACACATGATTTTGTGTTCTCTTATGTTGGATTTTTAAAATTATTATTATTTCTTTGAATGGCTTTAAACATTTTTTATTTGAGGAATTCTTTTTTCAGATTTTTAAAAATTATTATTATCTGCTCAGTGTTTGGGAATGAATACTACACTCACATAGCAAAACACACACACACACACACACACAAAAACCAATTTAGGTTTAGCAAATATCTACCAAATGGATAGGCCTTTTGAAAGCACAACTTTTTTTTTGCTAAGCATGTTATCTTCACTTGGCACCAATTTCATAATCTTTTAATCATTCAACAGCATATAATCCTATCCTTCTGTACTTTTAATGGCATTTGAAGCTTTATTTTATACTTTTGTCTCTTTTTCTTAATTGGTTGAGAAGCCTTATAGTTTCATTCATTACTGTTTATTACTCAGTTGTTGGGATTTTTGGTTTTGTTTTGTCACTTTGAAAATGTACTAATTTATTGCTTAATGTTCTTGCTGCTTAGCCACCTGCAGGTAATTTGAAAGGAGCAGGAATACCCACTGCCAAAATAAAATGATTATGGTGGATTTGTTGACTTATCACTCACATCTGGTTAGATTTTCCACTTGCTTCTTGGATGCCTGTCATATCCAAGTGTGACTGTATCACAAACAGTCCCGTTTAACAAGCTTGAGTCCCAATAAAATTGCAATCATCAAATGGTTTAAACTTCAAATTGTCAAGGATCAAGCAGAATCTTTATATAAGCACCTCAAGAGCCAAATCTGAAAGAATTACAGTAATACCTCATTTTACGAACTTAATCGGTTCCCGGAGGAGGTTTGTAAGGCGAAAAGTTCGTAAGACAAAACATTGTTTCTCATAGGAAACAATGTAAAATGAATTAATGCGTGCAAGAAACCCCCCCGCAAAAAACTGCCGCCCCCGGCTGTCACCTTTTGAAACAGCCGGGCGCTTCTCAGCATTCTCCCAATGTCGAACCCGGAAGTTCGGCAAAAGTTCGGGTTCAGGTGTGTTTGAGACCCAGTTGCTGCCACAGGGATGGGGTAAGCTCCTGTCCCACACTCCAGTTCTCGCTGGAGTGTGTTTTATTTTTGTAAGTTTGATTGTAAGTGAAGGACTCTCTGTACTGCAGTCCTCTCAGTCTGAGGATTGTAAAGCAATGTTTCATAGGACAGACATCATTAAACCCCGTACAACTCAGAAAACCTCTAACTGTATTGCCTTACATTTCCACTAAGGCCATTGGAACAATTCAAAGTGAATGTATTTCAAACTGACTTGTCCTCATATGAAAGCTACAAACAAACAAGAATGGATTTTGTCCGCATCAATCTAAACACTGCAAAAAATAACATCCTTGTTAAACATCTCTAAGCTACAGAGACAAATTGTTGCTACAGAGACAAATGCATTCACGTTAAGCACTAACCTTAGTGCTTAACCTTAACTGAATGTTTTCAGAATTATCTATAACAGGGATGTCAAATTTGTTGCCCCTGGGCTGGATATGTCACACACTGGCCACGCCCACCCCTGATTTAGCTAAGGGGGAGAAAGTTGTGATATGTCATATGATAACAATGATAACAATGCATCATCACGAGTTTGACACCTCTGATCTAGAACATAGGAAATACGGGGGAGGGGGGTAAGGATATTGTGGCCAAGATGCTGTTCATTCCTATTTCTCATTCTTATTTATTATTTATTATTTATTTATTTTATTAGACTTGGAAGGTACCTTTTAGGTCATGTAGACCAGTGATTTTCAACCTTTTTTGAGCCGCGGCACATTATTCACATTTACAAAATACTGGGGCACATGACCAACCAAAATGACACAAAATGACACTCTAACATAGTACATATTATACATATAGTGTCAACTGGGTACAGGGCCCTTGGTTCTGTCTGTTGATGGTGTATATAGAGATTTGAGTTCTTTAAGAAGATGACCCTTCAGGAGGCCATATACAATATAGATAACATTGCGATGCATCGTGATGCCTTGTATATCACCCTCTGCGGGGGTCAAATATCTATATAGAATTCTATTCTATTCTATTCTATTCTATTCTATTCCATTCTATCCAGCCCTCCAATCCATCCTACAAAAGCAGCATTGCCCTCCATTCCCTTCACCTTTTGACCAGCGGCCAGGTTGGCACTCTTTTTTTCCTCTTCATTGCACCCCAGGCAAACTAGTGCTGGTCTTCCTCCTCTACCTCCGGCACACACCAGGTCTGGCTAAGAGGGCGGTGGGTCTCCGAGGAGGAAGTAGCCTCTCCTTCCATCGGCACTACCTTCGGTTGTCCCCTCCCCCCCAGCTCCATAGCCGCCCAGCACGACAGGCCTGAGACTCACGCAGGGATGAAAGAATCACAAGTAGGAGCAGTGTGGGGAAGCAGGCTGTGGGCACCGTGCCCTGCTGCGAGCTGCCGCCGCCGCCTGAAGCCACCACTAAAGCCGCCTCTGCTGCTAACACGGCTGCCATTTTCATACTTCCATCTCCTTTTCCTCCGCCCATGGTTGGAGAGGGGTGGGAAAGCTGAGGGGGACAGCCGCGTGCCTATTGAGCTGTGCCCCTGTCAATCACCCACACCTCCTGAATCCCACGGGACTTTTCCCCAGACTCGGCCTTTCGCTTCCCCTTTCTGAAAAGCGGTTGGACATGCCAGCTGCCACTCCCACTTGAGGGGAGTTGTTAAGAAAGCATGGCCTCAACCTCGTTCGGGGGCAGATACATGACTTAGGTGGTTTTTGTAGCATTCTCTAATTTCCCC